>NC_073381.1:86882399-87182399 GCF_028641065.1 Leucoraja erinaceus
TATGGAGTGAAGGAATGGGTGACGTTTCGGGTCGAGACCCTTCTCATTAACACATCCCCAGCCAACAATGCAACAGCAGCGCTTTTAAGGAGGGGAAGCAAATGTGAATCTCACTTAAATCAGAGTTTAAAATTCAATGGTCCTTTGCCTATTTGATTCAGTCTCACACAGGTATCAGACTGCAGATCAAGCGGACACTGCCCAGCCAGGGACAACGTGATTCACCAGTGTTATACATTACAGTTCAAGCAGTTATGGTTTGGGTAATTTATTATTCCTCGTGGATCATTTGGCTTCTGAAGGGTCAAAGTTTGCCGAGTTCTGTACAGCGATCACATTCTGAAATATTGCGAGTGCATCAAATTCTATGCAGACCGTGACCTTCCACAGGTCGCTTTTGCAAGGTTAACGCCATTTTTTTTTCTTACTGGCCAGCCTGATCATCTCGCTTATAATGTCCTTGGATAGGGGTGAATTTTGTGCATCTTCCTATTGTGTAGCCTCTGCAAATGTCACAAGTTCATGTCATACGTGCAGAATTAGGCCAGTCGGCCCATCGGGTCTATTCCACCAATTTGTTGTGACAGATCTATCTTTCCCTCTCAACCCCATTCTCCTGCCTTCTCCACATAACCCCTGAATCTGTCAATTTCTGTTTTAAAAATACCCATTGTCTTGGCCACCACAGCTGTCTGTGGCAATGAATTCCACAGATTCACCACCCTCTGGTTAAAGAAACTCCTCCTCATCTCCTTTCTAAAGGTACTTTCTGAAGCTGTGCCCTTTGATCCTTGACTCTCCCACTGGTGGGAATGTCCTCTCCACTCCACATCCACATCCACTCGGTCAGCTGTTGTCGATCCATTGTAACATAATAGTACAGAGATCAAACAACACAGAATGTAGAACAATGGTACAGCACAAAAAACAGGCCATTTAGCTAACATTGTCAGAGATGATCATAATGCTAAAATCAACTCAACTTGCAGATCTGCCTGCATGTAATCCACACTACTCCTTTCTCTCTGCATCTATGTCAATCCAAAAGTCTCTCAAATGCCACTATCATATTATTTCCAATAATAATAATAATGCGAAATGTAATGAAAAAACAATGCTCTATTTGCCAAAAAAGGGGCAAATACAACAGAATGTTCACAACACAAGCATTCACTTCAGTCACACCCTTTTTGCCCTTCTCCCATCAGGGTGGGGGTACAGACGTGTGTAAACGTACACCTCCAGATTCTGAGACAGTTTCTTCCCATATCAGGTAACAACCATCCTCTCACCAATTAGAGAGCGGTTCTGACCCACCTACTTCATTAGAGACCCCAGGACTATGTTTATTCGGACTTTGCTGGACTTAAACATTATTCCCTTTATCCTGTAACTGTACACGGTGGACGGTTTGAATGTAATCATGTATAGTCTTTCCGCTGACTGGATAGCACACAAAAAAATGTTTTCCACTGCACCTCAGTACACGTGACAATAATACACTAAACTAAACTGAAGATAGATACAAAATGCTGGAGTGACTCAGCAGGACAGGCAGCATCTCTGGAGAGAAGGAATGGGTGACGTTCCGGGACGAGACCCTTGTTCAGACTGAACAAGGGTCCCGACCTGAAATGTCACCCATTCCTTCTCTCCAGAGATGCTGCCTGTCCTGCTGAATTACTCCAGCATTTTGTGTCTATCTTCAATTTAAACCAGCATCTGCAGTTCTTTCCGAAACTAAACTAAACTAAACTAAACTATGATTGTCAAAGGAATCATAACCACATTGACAGTACAGAGCCCTCTCTTGTGAGGGACTATTTCAGAGGTACATCATTAAATATTGCTTAGGTCAGAATTCGACATTGACCCTTTAAAGCAATCTCCCTCAAAATTATATTTTTGGGAGCATAATACCAACATGTTGCTGCAGATTATGTAGTTTGAAGACTATGGTAGCTGCTGAAAGCCCTCTAGTCATCATGTTTGGTTATTTTTATCAGTGGCGGTGAAATACTAATTTTATCTTTGGATACTCCATTAAATCACACCATGCAATTTTAATTTCACTGTTAGCATGAAAATGTCCCCTCTTCCATTTTAACAAAAGTACATTCATCGATTTTAAAGAGATTAACACCTTCATTAAAATAGCATATGGAAGGATTTTTATTCAAATTCATTAGTGCCTCCATTGCCAATGTCTCACCATGTGATTTCAACTGGAACATTAGCAATAATTGATGGTGCAATGAACAATTTAGAACTATCATTCAGCTGCATGTTCATGAGATAATATTCCTGGAATGGAAGAGAATAATAATTCCATCTTGTTCAACTTGACAGAAGTAAATGTACATATAACTATGGCAGTTTGCTGTTTCGTTTTGTCATCTCGTGACATATGTTTAAAATTTAGAGTCACACTGTAGCTTGATAGGTGCCTTTGGGAGACCTAATATTGGGCGTTTATGGACAGTTTGCTTCACGTCTTTTACAGCAACGTAAACCTCATTAATTTGCTCTGTGTGTTGGCGTGGAACCTTTAAATGTAATAAAGTATTCTCTAACAGTTGGTTTAGCCTTTGGGAGAAGGTGCAGAGGATATCATCATATTTTATGACTTACAAAATCCTGCAGTGTCAAAATCCTCAAATTCCTGAGTGCCTAATCCTTCCTTGAAGCCACCTTGGGGTCAGATGATTATTCAAGCATTAGCACTGCTTACTCGAGCCTTGGTGACAATGGGATCTCAAGCCATAAAGCACAGCTTGTCTACTTGCCACCTTTGAGAAATCAAAATGGGCAGAGCCTGCATAACAGGGGCAGCTCATTGTATGCTAGTACCTCACTCAGTCATTCAGCACAGAATCAGGCTCTTTACACCAATGCATCTGCCCATTTACACAAATCTCTTCTACCCAAATCCAGTTTGCCTTGATTAATGGTTTAAAGGTTTCTTCATGGTCAGGTGTACAGAGGCATAGTGAAATGCTTGTTCTGCAAGCTATTCATGAAACCATGCCATACATTACAGGGTTGGCACGGTGGCTCAGCAATAGAGTTGCTGCCTTACAGCGCCAGAGACCCGGGTTCCATCCTGACTACTGGTGCTGTCTGTACGGAGTTTGCACGTTCTCCCTGTGACCCCATGTGTTATCTCCGGGTGCTCCAGTTTCCTCCCACACTCCAAAGATGTACAGGTTTGTAGGGTAATTGGCTTCAGTAAAAATTGTAAATTGTCCCCAGTGCGCAGGATAGTGCTGATGCTAATTCACGGTCGGCATGGACTTGATGGGCTGAAGGGCCTGTTTCCACGCTGTTTCATTACATTAGTACAATAGATCCTCTTCTAAAACTGTGCACAGAGCGTCGCTACATTCCGATGTCTCTAAAACAACTGATCCATGCCGAACGTGACACGTAATTCTTATATATCTAACTTTAAAGGCCAGGTGTCCTGGTGGCACAGTGGTGCAGCGGCAGAGTTGCTGCCTCACAGCGCCAGAGACCCTGGTTCGATCCTGACTATGGGTACTGTTTGTACATTCTCCCTGTGACCACGTGGGTTTTCTCTGGGTGCTCCAGTTTTCTCCCACACTCCAAAAACATACAGGTTAATAGTCTTTGGTAAATTATCCCTAGTGTGTAGGATAGAACTAATTTATGGGTCAGCACGGACTCTGTGGGCCGAAGGACCTGTTTCCATGCTGTATCTCTAAACTAAACTAAATTTTAATGCAGTCAGTTTGCAAGAGCTGTTAGAAATGATCCCTTTCTGCTTTACCATCTCCACAAGCACTTGTTATTTCACAAATCCAACATTTTATTTAACCCACCCGTTTAAGTCTGCAGTTTCTAGTTTAATCTTTTTGAAAATAGATTGCCATGTGAACCAGTGTAACTGAGGCCATTATTTCTAATTATCAGGTGATCCTAACCTTTACAGATGAAGAAAGAAACATCCATTACATTAAATTACATGCGTATAATATCCAGTTATAACAAAATGAGAGCTGTATCTGGCATTGCTATTATATTTACGTGGTCAAAACTTGCAATCTGCCGAGAAAAAAATTGATCTTGCACCTTCAAAATGTAATAATAAATAACAATGCCCAAATTAAAGATAGACACAAAATGCTGGAGTAACTCAGCAGAACAGCTAGCATCTCTGGATAGAAGATCATTTTGGGTGACGTTTTGGGTTGAGACCATTCTTCAGTCTGAGCATCAGGGTAGAGGGAGTTGCGTTAGTTGGATAGTAATGTATATTTTCTAGAACATTACAACACTGCATCAGATTATGAACGAGATACAGAGTGCTTCACATCGCCATGGATACGACAGACATGACATTCCTACCTTCAGGGTTGATTTCAGATGGAGAGTACTGTGGTAGAGGTCACTAGGAGGGAATGGATGGAGGGATCTACATCAGATTAAAAGTGATGTTACTTTATTGATAGGTTGGCTCCACATCTAGCACAGTTTAATTTAGTTTCGTTTATTATTGTCACTTGTACCGAGGAACAGGGAAAAGCTCTTGTTGCGTGCTAACCAGTCGGCGGAAAGACAATACATGATTACATTCAAGCCGTCCACTGTGTACAGATACAGAATAAAGGAAATATTGCTTAGTGCGAGATAAAGCACAGTAAAGTCCGATTAAAGATGGGAATTTTTTTATTTTTTTTTAAGTGCCTTTATTATAACAGTGAAAAGCTTTTGTTGCATGCTAACCAGTCAGATGAAAGACAATACATGAGTACAATCGAGCCGTCCACAGTGTACACATACAAGATAAAAGGAATAACATAGCCAGCATTGAAACCTGATCTCTGGTGCTGTAAAGCAGCAACTCTACCGCTGCGCCACCGTGTCCAATCAATAAATTGATTTATCCCCATAATAAATTGCAATTTTGGTTAAATTATTGTACCCTTGTACAAGCAACTAAAGACAAACCAAACATATTGACCAGAGGACTATGACATTTGTATTTTGCTGGGGTGAATAGCAGGGAAGGTTATTGGTTTGGATTTGAGTTTATACTACAATCTATATGGTAATTCCAAATAATATATTTTTTAAATATGCTCAAATGGTGTTTCAAAAAGAGGGAATGTGAAATGCATCATAAGTAGAATTAGGCCATTTGGCCCATCAAGTCTACTCTGCCATTAAATCATGGCTGATCTATCTTTCCCTCTCAACTCCATTCTCATGCCCACTCCCCATAAGACCCGATACCCTTACTAATCAAGAATCTATCAATCGCTACCCTAAAAATATCCATTTACTTGGACTCCACAGTCATCTATGGCAATGAATTCCACAGATACATCACCATCTGACAAAATAAATTCCTCCTCATCTCCTTTCTAAAGGTACATCCTTTTATTCGGAGGCTATGGTCTCTGGTCCTAGACTCTCCCACTAATGGAGACATTCTCTCCACATCCACTCTATCCAGGCCTTTCAGTAAGTTTCAATGAGGTTCCCCCTCATACTTATAAACTCCAGTAAGTACAAGCCCAGTGCCATCAAATGCTCATCATATGTTAACCCAATCATCCTCCTCTGGACCTCTCCAAAGCCAGCACATCCTTCCTCAGATATGGGGCCCAGAATTGCTCACAATACTCCAAATGCGGTCATACCAGTGGTTCATAAGGCCTCAGCATTACATCCCTGTTTTTATATTCCAGTCTCTGAGTTTAGTATAGTTTAGTTTAGTATAGAGATACAACATGGAAACTGGACCTTTGGCCCACCGAGTCTGCGCTGACCAGCAATTCCCAAACATTAACACTATCCTACATACACTGAGGACAATTTACAATTTTTCCAAGCCAATTAGCCTACAAACTTGTCCGCCTTTGGAACGTGGCGAGAAACCAAAGCTCTCGGAGAAAACCCAAGCGGTCATGAGGCGTTCAAACTCCGTACAGAGAGCACACGAGGTCAGGATCGAACCTCGCTCTCTGATGCTTTAAGGCAGTAACTCTACTGCTGCGCCACCATGCTGGGATTATTATATATAATATAATAACCCCACATAAATTATTTTATACATGTTATAAATGGTCCTTCAAAACAGAGGGAATGTGAAATGCACCGCAGCACCATGTTGAGTATATTTCACACAAAGTGGTAATGCAGTCATCCTTGTTGGGTTTAATGAATCACAAATAGATTGCATTGAAACTTATGTGATTCTTGTTCAAACCAAGCGAAAGAAACAGTGCAGCAACCTACCATATCAATTATCCTCAAACATTTCTTAACCAGTTAAGGAGCTTTTAACTGTGATACACTAACTATTGAATAGGCAGTACATTCAGCCAGGGGCTATGTAATTGGAGTTGGAAATGGTTCACAAAGCAACCATATCTAAGGCTGCAGTTTCCACTGACAGACAGTCTCTCCATCCTAGATAGACACAAAATGCTGGAGTAACAGCAGGACTGGCACCGTCTCTGGAGAGAAGGAATGGATGACGTTTTGGATCCAGACCGTTCTACAGACCACGTGTTAACTACTGCAGCATTTTGTGTCTATCTTTGCTTTAAACCAGCATCTGCAGTTCCTCCCTACATGCCGCTCCATTCTGAAGTGGGGCAGAGTTAAACTTGTTAGTGATTATTCCTGCTCGCATCTTCTACACAGCAACGTGATCGATTTACTTTGATGAAGCACATCTTTTTTTTTTAATGTGCGTGTTCTTCCAAACTCATAAATTATTTTGCAGGAAAATAAAAATCTGATATAAAAGTGTCACGGGTGCGTGAACATGCTGTGTGCAGACCTTACGCAGGTTAATCATGAGCTTTGATGTAGACACCCAGGCTGAAGAACAACATCTTGGCAGAGATCCTGATTTTTCAATCTGATAATATAATCAGATGGTTCTTTAGGAACTGTGGCCTTTATTTGCAAATAATAATTGTAGGGAGAACCTAATCTTGCAGTTTAGTTTAGTTTAGTTTAGTTTGGGATATACAGCGCAGAAACAGGCTCTTTGTCCCACTGAGTCCGCACCGACCAGTGATCCCCCCACACTAACACTATCCCACACACACGGGTCAATTTACAATTTACCAAAGCCAATTAACCTACAAACCTTTGTCTTTGGCGTGTGGGAGGAAACTGGAGCAACCGGAGAAAATGCATGTGGTCACGGGGAGAATGACGGCACCTGTAGTCAGGATCGACACTGGGTCTCTGGCAATGTAAGGCAGCAACTCTATCCCTGCACCACTGTGCCACCCGGAATTGTATTTTTTTTATAACTTTCTTTGGCGCTGCACTAATGGATGAATGCCTTTCAATTAGCCTGACTGAAGGGTCCTTAATAGGTTCATTAGTCATAGGAACAGAATTAGGCTATTTGGCCCATCAAGTGTATGATCCATTTCTACCCTCACAACTCCATTCTCCCGCCTTCTCCCCATAACCCCTGACACCTTTACTAATAAAGAAACTGTCAATCTCTGTTTTAAAAATACCCAGTAACTTGGTTTCCACAGCCGTCTGTAGCAATGAATTCCACCGATTCACCACCCTCTGACTAAAGAGCCTTTAACACATATCTTCATAACCCGGCTCGCGGTAGAGGAGAAATGTCCATGCTGGATGTATGGGGCTCCGTGTTAGGATATGAAAGTACAGAGGGAAATTAATGTGTCATAGATCCATTCATCCGTTCCTTCTATCCAGAGATGACGCCTGTCCCGCTGAGTTACTCCAGCATTTTGTGTCTATCTTCGATTGAAACTGGCCCTTCGGCCCAATTCGTCCAAACCGACTAAGATGTCCCGAGTAAGCAAGTTCCATTGCCTAGATTTGTGCATATCCCCCCAAGCATTTCCTATCCATGTGCATGTCCGAGTATCTTTTAAATTTTATTATGGCACCTGCATCATTTACCTCCTCTGGCAGCTCGTTCCATAGTGAGTGAAAAAGTTTCCCCTCAGGTTCCTATTAAATCTGGCTTCTCTCATCTTAAACATATTTCCATATTTCCTCTGGTTTTTGATTCCCCTACCCGGGGTAAATGACTCTTGCGCATTTACCCTGCCTATTCCCCTCGTGACTTTATACACTAACGGATGTTGTACTGATACTAATCCCATTTACTGACATTAGATATGTAGCCTTCTGTGGCACAGCAATCCATCTACTTGTCTGGATGCTTCTTAGATGTTGTGAGAATTTCTGCCTTCATCAACTTGGAAAACACATATATTCTAGACACATTCTGTGAGAAAGGATTCTCCCTCAGATTCCCTCTAAGTCCCCCACCTTTCAACTTAAACCTGTGCCCTCTTGTGCCCACACCCTTGGAGAAAGAAATAGACCCGAGGACTACAGATGCTGGTCTCTTGTGCAAAAAAACTGAAGTAACTCAGCGGGTCAGTCAACATCTCTGGAGAACATGGAAAGACAACATTTTAGATAGACACAAAGTGCTGGAGTAACTCAGCAGGTCAGGCAGCATCTCTGGAGAAAAGGAATAGGTGACGTTTCGAGTCGGAACCCATCTTCAGACATTTTGGAGCAGCACGGTGGTGCAGCGGTAGAGTTGCTGCCTTACAGCGCCAGAGACCCAGGTTTGATCCTGACTACGGGCGCTGTATGTTTAAAGTTTGTACATTCTCCCCGTGACCTGTGAGTTTTCTCCAGGATCTCCGATTTCCTCCCACGCTCCAAAAGACATACACGTTTTGTACGTTAATTCTCTTTGGTGAAATTGTAAATTGTCCCTAGTGTGTGGGATAGTGTTAATGTGTGGAGATTGCTAGTCGGCATGGACTCAGTGGGCCGAAAGGCCTATTTCCAGACTATATCTCTAAACTAAACTAAACTTAACTAAACTTAAGTTACAAAAATTCACTGTAAAACGTAGTTGGCATGGATTCAATAGTTCAATATAGTTCAATAGTACTTTATTGGCACGTTTATCCTGAGGTATAGTGAAATTTGAATTTACCATACAGTCATACCAAAAAAAATCAACAAGATACAAAACTACATAAAAATCAAACATAAACAGACACCAGCGGCATGTGGGAATCTCTAGAGCACACAGCATAAGCGGAGACCCACAGCCATCAGTTCAATGTCCGGGTCACATACACGCTTCTTCACCGTGATGTGACCAGAGTTGTGCCGACCGCTGTCACTCTCTGTGCAGTCCCTGTCCGCCTGAACAGTCAGAAAGCCATCCACACTCGCACCAGACTCCAGGACGCTCCCGTGGCGCGATGTCCCCGCAAACACAGAGACCGCCGTACTCACGGCAATTCCTCCGAGTCCCCACCAGCACAGGCAGCATCCATCTTGCTTTCGGTGACGTTGCACTCCTCAATGTGATGGAAGGCGAATCACTTTTACCTTCTTCCTCCTTTTCTCCTGCGGTCGGGGCGATCAAAGCTTCCGCAGTCAGTGATCAAAGCCCCCGCATCAGGGCGATAGAGGCTCCCGCGATCGGGACGGTCGAAGCTCCTGGGGTTGGAGTTCCCGAAGCTGATCCCTAACAAAGGGACCACCAGCTCCATGATGTTAGGCTGCAGTGCGGATGGAGATACAATACGGAATAAGTTGCATCTCCGTCGGGGAAGGAGATAAAAAAAGTTTCCTCCATAATCCAAAAACTAAAGATTAACTAAAACATACAAATAAAACAGACTAAAAAGGGACAAGACAGGTTGTTGGCTAGGCTGCCTCTCACGGCACCACCCGGTGAGGTGAAGGATCTGTTCCACGCTATATTGCTAAATATTACTTTAAATATTAGCTAAGTTCCTGGCACAAGAATGGAGGATTTATAGCAGAGGCAGAGGCTCACACTGATAAAATAATGTCACAAATTTATTGCCGAAATATTCAAACCATATAGTTAGTAAAAGCCTTCCTATTTAGCGATAATTAACAATGTGGTACCCGAAGGGCAGCATGTTGACACAGCGGGAGAGTTGCTGCCTCACAGCGCCAGAGACCTGGGTTCCACACTGATTCCGGATGCTGTCTGTACGGAATTTGTATCATCTCACTGTGACCTGCATGGGTTTACTCCGGTTGCTCCAGTTTCCTCCGGCACTCCTAAGATGTACAGGTTGGTAGGTTAATTAGCTTCTGTAAATTGTCCCCAGTGTATGTAGGATAGTGTTATTGTGCGGGGATCGCTGGCCAGCGCATACTCGGGGGGCCGAAAGGCCTGTTTCTGCTCTGTATCTCTAAACTAAACTGGCTGCAAAGGATGAAGAAGATGTCTAAAAGGTGGTGATATCACATTAAATTCTGGCATAACCTTGCAAAGGCTATGACGGTACATCAATTATTAAATCAATTGTAATATCATTCTCTATTTCCATTTCAGGGGCAATCTATCAATAGCACAAGTGGTTCAAGATGCTCAGTGCGTGACCTGTTACACTGCATATCTCCCTGACAACAAGACGTGTCTATCTAACACCTGGAAACACCCTGATACCAGAGATTTGTTGATGGGAGATCATCGTTTGGGAATGCGCCAGAAAATACAGACGTCAGTCAAAAGATGCAGCTAAACCTTGACTGCACCAAAATTAGGACTTAACGGACCCAAAACATTTGCTTCAGTTTGGACTTGTTAGTGATCACTTGCACTGTTTAACCATAGAATAGTATCTCTAAAATTGTGTTAGTGATCACTGGCACAGTTTAGGTATCCCCCTCGGTGCTCCAGTTTCCAGGTGTCTGAAGAAGGGTTTCGATCTGAAACGTCACCTATTCCTTTTTTTCCCAGAGTTGCTGCCTGACCCATTGAGTTACTCTGCCATTTAGTGTCTATCTTCACACCCAAAGACTTAAGGGCCTATCCCAATTGGGCATAATTTACGCGACAGGCCAGCAGGGACTGACACGTGACACTTGCGTGACTGTCGCATGAAAATCATCTTGCAGTACAATAGTCGCGCACTTTGCTCTTGAGGGCCGTGCTTCTTTTGGGAGCCATTGCGATGTCATTCGTACTGTGCTGTTATTTTAGTCCGATCTCCGTGGCAAGGATTTTCCCAGTGAAAATTTCTTCAAAATTTGGTGCGCTTTACGGGTGATCACTTGCTGCGGCGCTCAAATGACGCGTAAATGGCGAGCCGTTTGTATCTTTTGCCTCTTGTATAAAGTTACATAATTTCTGGAGAGGAATTTTTGAAATTTTATTTAATACACTTAAAATAGAATTGAACCCCAACACTGAACTGATCACTCTAGGTACGTCAGAAGCCTGTTCTGAGCTAACATTATTTCAAAGACGTTTCCTTAATTATGGCCTGATAACGGCGAAAAAACTAATACTTAAATTTTGGAAACACACATCAGTCCCTACTGTTAAGATATGGATTACAAACATGTCTGAGGCACTACATCTTGAAAATATTAGACTTGTCTTGGCAGAAAAACAAGATCATTTTTTCAAGATATGGACACCCTTCACCGAATTCTTACAAGGTTAGTATGGCACAACACAACTTTGGATTTAAATCCAACTATGGGTTGGGTGAGGTGGGTGGGGGGGGGGGGGGGGGAGAGAGGCAGTTTTTATCTCCACTTTTATCTCTTTTTTTCTTTTTGTTTTTTTTTTTTTTTTTTTCTTTTCTTTTTTCTTTCTTTTATTCACTCTTTGGCTACACTACTCTACACTACACTACACTACACTACTTTGGTAGTCTGGGGTCCTATCTTTGCACCTCTCACTTGTTTTCTCTCTCTCTTGTACTTTCTCTTTTATTTTCCTCTATTTTAAAGTTAAAAGGTTAAAATTGAAGCTGTACATTAACGGGGCGATGCATGGTTATGGACATTGACGCACGGTGATACATAATAAATTAGCATAGGCAATGTTCGTGCGTCACCGTGCGTAACCATGCGTCACCGCACGCTACACGTACGGCATCAGTACGTCAGTGCACGCCATCAGTACGTCAGCGTGCGCAAGGGATACGTCATGCAGGTGGCGCCTGAGGATTTTGAACATTACATTATCCTGGGGCAATAGGGAAGCACCACGCGTTACTGCGCGTCACAATATACGCCGCCACGCGCCACACGCGCGTCATGACGCGCCAACCAATTTTTAGGATGTTGCGTAAATGACATGCAAATGTGTGTTGGTGAGTAGTAGAATCCAGAGCAGAAGAGCTGACAAAGACATTGAAGGGAATAACAAAAATGGGATTAATGTCTCCCTCACTCCAAAGGCATATGGGTTTGTAGGTTCATTGGCTTTGGTAAAATTCTAAATTGTCCCTAGTGTGTGTGTGTGTGCGGAGGATATTATTAGTGTGCGGGGATCACTGGTTGGCACAGACTCCATTTTTCGAAGGGCCTGTTTCCGTGCTGTATCTCTAAACTAAACTCCATTCAGACAGTTCCCATAGTCAGGATAGTCATAGTCATAAACTAACCTAAACTAAACCCTGATTTACAAGTGAAATCAATTACATGAAACCTTATAGTTCGTGAGGACAAAACTCTGATCAATTGATTTGCAATTTGTTTATACCAAAGACTCTTCAAAGTAAAATCAATCAGTCAAGTTAGTGATGCAGAAGAAGTAGTTCAGGAGCTGTAAAACTAAATTAACTTGTCACTGGACAACTGTAGTCTGGACTACTTGCCAAAAAAACTCTGTCCAGAAAGATTAAGAAAATGTATTTAATTTAATCAACAAGAACATTATCATTTTTTATATCACCACATTCAAATTAACTTCTTAGCCTAGAAATTGGATTTGGAATTGCCCATTTTTTATGGACAACGTGTTCTGATTTTGATTTCCCCTGGAGTAGAACATTTTGAACAGTACCTGGACAGTGGCTTAGCAGTAAAGCTGCTGCCTCACGGCGCCAGAGACCTGGGTTCCATCCTGACTACGGGTGCTGTCTGTACCGAGTTTGCAAGTTATTCCTGTGACCGCGCTTGTTTTCTCCGGGTGCTCCGGTTTCCTCCCACACTCCAAAGACGTGCAAGTTTGTAGGTTAATTGGCTTCTGTAAATGGTAAATTGTTCCTGGCGTGCAAGATAGTGTTAGTGTAGAGGGTGATTGCTGGTCGACTTGGATATGGTGGGCCAAAGGGCCTGTTTCCAGGCTGTATCGCTAATGTAAGTAAACTGCCGTGAAATGCCTATTTTTTGATTTCATTTATCACCCAGGAAAACACAATGCAATTCTGTCAATAATTAAGAAACACTAACAGCCATGACTCCATTTTCAAGGACTACCAGAGAATCATTAGCTATGAATCAACAAAGTATCACCACGAGAATCTCAGTAGCACTCACTCTTCGCGTTCTTGTCACAGTCTGCCCTCTCCTCATTCTCATCCACTTCACCCCCCAGTACTTTTCCACCGGTCCCTCCTTCTGCTCGCCTGCCACTCCCCTCTCATCAGCCCAACTCTCCTCACCTGTTGCACTCAGTTGCCTCTGATCACCAATTAACCCGGTATATAGACTCGCCTCACCATTCAAACAGTGCCAGATTGTTCTCAGCATTCATGCAAGACTCTCCAGCGATTTCCCGACTGCCTACACGGATTCGAACTTGCCTGCCCCTGACCATTCCGTCCTTTCGTCTGTCCCTCGCTGGTTTGTTTGCATCGTGTGTTGGATCTCCTGGTTACCGGACCTTCCGCTACCCGACTACGTCTCCTGCCTGCCCCTCTTCGGAACCCTCGCTCAATCCTGAGCATCTGTGTGAGTACGGTGTACCCATTCCTGTGTTACTACTCTGTGCTGCTATTGGGTCCAAGCTATACCCGTTACAGTACAATCTGGCCAACAATGGACTCAGCGCACACAACGTCTCCGTCAAACCGCTTCGAGAGGATTGAGCACACGCTCCTGCAGCACGAAGCTATGCTCACTGCCTCCAACTCCGAGATTCGACAGGCTGTGTCAAGCCAAGAGCAAGCATTGGTTGCACTAGCCACCCAGGTCCAACAGCTGATGACCACCCTCGCCCAGGCTACACCCCAGGCTTCGCCTCCGGCTCCGACAGCACCAGCTCCCGGTCCGCCAGGACCATCACCTGAGCCCCGGGTGGGAACCCCGGAGCGCTACACTGGAGACCCGGAGGGCTGCAACCCATTCATCACAAACTGTTCCATTCTCTTCGCCCTACAGCCCTACACCTTTGCCCAGGAAGTGGCGAGAGTGGCGTTTACCATTAATCACCTGACTGGCAGAGCTCGGCTGTGGGGAACGGCTGAATGGGAGCGGCGCACGCCGGCTTGCTCCTCTTTCCAGGCCTTCGCCGCGGAGCTTCGCAAGATGGTCGGTGAGGTTTCGATGGGTCCGGACGCTGCGGGAGGTCTGCTGGGGTTGAGCCAGGGGAACCAGAGCGTCGCTGACTTCGCCATCGACTTTCGCACCGGGGCCCGTCAGAGTGATTGGAACGCCCCGGCCCAGTGTGATGCTGTCTTGCTGGGCTTGAATGACGATATCAAGGATGAGTTGGTGTCCCACGACCTTCCTTCTTCTCTGGATGGGCTTATCGAGCTAACGACCCGTCTGGACCGACGCATCCTGGCGAGATGTCGGGAGAGGCGACAGGGACAGGCGGTCCGCCAGCTATCCACCCAAGCTCGTTTTCCTCCAGAGACTGGACTAACCTTGTCGAGGCAACCCGAACCCATGCAGGTGGGTCGCACCAGTCTCACCTCTGAGGAACGGGAACGTCGGCGTCGGGGGAACCTCTGGCCTGGCGGGTCATTACATCTCCAAGTGTCCAGTAAAGGGCCAGGATCGCCAGTAGCGGAGGAATTACTGGCGAGTCGAACCTCTGATCTTTCCTCTGCCCGACGCCCACTTTGTCATGCCCGTCTGCTGTTGTCTGATGGTTCTCACACCCTCACCACCTTTATAGACTCTGGTTGTGAAATTAACCTTATGGACATGGAACTAGCCCGTCAGCTAGGCATCAGTTGTGTTCCCCTGCCTAAACCTGTTCCCGCCGACGCCCTCGACGGCCATCTCCTGGGGACTGTTTCTCACCAGACGGTCCCAGTGCGCATGCTCCTGTCTGGTAATCACCATGAGACCATCCAGTTCCACATCCTGCAGTCTTCGCATCTTCCCCTCATCCTGGGTTACCCCTGGCTTCGGCGACACAACCCCAACATCGACTGGAAGATGGGGGTTATCTTGGGTTGGCGCCCTTCCTGCCACCAAGTGTGCCTGAAGCAAGCCTCATCTCCTCAACCGGCCACCTGCTCCAGTTCTGCTCCAGATCTGACGGGGTTCCCAGCCGAGTACCATGACTTTGGGGAGGTTTTAGCAAGTCTAGGGCCCCCTCCCTTCCTCCTCATCGGCCCTATGACTGCGCCATAGACCTCCTGCCTGGTTCCGCCCCTCCTAGGGGTCGCCTTTACTCCCTGTCCGCCCCTGAGAGAGGAGCCATGGAGAAATACATAAACGACTCCTTGGCTGCTGGTCTCATCCGTCCCTCCTCGTCTCCTGCTGGGGCTGGGTTCTTCTTCGTGGAGAAGAAGGACAAATCTCTGCGTCCCTGCATAGATTACCGGGGGCTCAACGGCATCACGGTAAAGAATCGCTACCCTCTCCCACTCATCTCCTCTGTTTTCGAGCTCCTAGAGGGGGCCACCATCTTTTCGAAGTTGGATCTACGCAACGCCTACCACTTGGTCCGCATCAAAGTAGGAGATGAGTGGAAGACCACCTTCAACACTCCCACGGGACATTATGAATACCTGGTGATGCTCTTTGGCCTCACCAACGCCCCGGCCGTCTTCCAGGCTTTGGTCAATGACGTTCTCAGAGACATGTTGAACAAGTAC
Source organism: Leucoraja erinaceus (assembly GCF_028641065.1). Classification (NCBI taxonomy): domain Eukaryota; kingdom Metazoa; phylum Chordata; class Chondrichthyes; order Rajiformes; family Rajidae; genus Leucoraja; species Leucoraja erinaceus. Next base: position 86,898,248 of record NC_073381.1, read on the forward strand.
GTGTTCGTCTATATTGATGACATCCTCATCTTTTCTCGGACCAAGGAGGAACACGTACACCACATCCAGGCAGTTCTACATCGGCTCCTGGAGAACTCGCTCTTTGTTAAAGCTGAGAAGTGCGAGTTTCACTCCCCGTCAGTCTCCTTCCTAGGATACATCATTGGCCAAGGGAAGATCAAGATGGACCCCGCCAAGGTCTCTGCTGTCACCACCTGGCCTGTTCCTGACTCCCGCAAGCAGCTCCAAAGGTTCCTGGAGTTCGCCAGTTTTTACCGTCGGTTCATCCGTGGCTACAGTACTGTGGCCACACCCCTCACAGCACTCACTTCCTCCAAGGTTCCGGTCCAGTGGTCTGCCGCGGCCGATGAAGCTTTTCAGACACTCAATACACGGTTTACATCGGCCCCCATCCTCCAAGTTCCGGACTCAGAGAGACAGTTCGTGGTGGAGGTGGACGCCTCCGACGTGGGGGTGGGAGCTGTTCTGTCCCAGCGGGCGGCCGGGGACCAGAAGCTCCATCCATGCGCCTTCTTCTCCCGACGCCTGATCCCTGCTGAGAGGAATTATGACATTGGCAACCGTGAACTGTTGGCGGTTAAGTTGGCGTTGGAGGAATGGCGTCACTGGTTGGAGGGAACCGAGCCGCCTTTCTTGGTTTGGACTGACCACAAGAACCTTGAATACCTCCAGTCAGCCAAGAGGCTCAACTCTTGTCAGGCCCGCTGGTCTCTCTTCCTCACCCGCTTCAACTTCTCCCTCTCCTACCGACCTGGGTCCCGCAACGTGAAGCCCGATGCCCTCTCTCGGCAGTTCTTGGCGAAAGAGGAGCCTGCCTCTGGCCCCAAGACCATCCTCCCGTCCTCGCACAGGGTTGCCTCCCTCACCTGGGAAGTGGAGGAGAAGGTCAAGGCAGCCTTGGAGAACCAGCCGGGACCCAGCGCATGCCCTCCTGATCGCCTGTTTGTGGTTTCTGCCCTGCGGTCCGACGTCCTTCAGTGGGCCCACAGCTCTCGACTCGCCTGTCATCCCGGCATTCAGCGGACCAAGGAGATGGTGCTATGGAGGTTCTGGTGGGCATCGCTGGAGGAGGACACTCGGGTGTTTGTCAATGCCTGTCCCGTTTGCAACCAGCACAAGGTCTCACACCAAGCTCTTGCGGGTCATCTGCTTCCACTGCCTGTACCCCATCGACCATGGTCCCACATCTCCCTGGACTTCGTTACTGGCCTACGCCCATCCAGTGGTCACACCACCATCCTGACCGTGGTCGATAGATTTAGCAAGATGGCTCACTTCGTGCCCCTGCCCAAGCTTCCGTCAGCCAAGGAAACTACCGAGCTCATGTTACTCCACGTCTTCAGGCTCCATGGTCTCCCCGTCGATGTGGTCTCCGACCGGGGATCCCAGTTTGCTTCTGGGTTCTGGAGGGAGTTCTGCACGCTTGTGGGCGCCACTGCGAGTCTGACGTCCGGATTTCATCCCCAGTCCAACGGCCAGACTGAAAGGAAGAATCAGGAGATGGAGACGGAGCTGCGGTGTATGGTGTCCAAGCATCCCTCCTCCTGGTCCCAGCAGTTGTTGTGGGTGGAGTACGCCCACAACACCCTGACAAGCTCGGCCACTGGGCTCTCCCCTTTCCAGTGTGTGCCTACGGGTTCCAGCCTCCGCTGTTCCCGGCGCTGGAGAAAGAGGTTTCCTGCCCGTCCGTCCAGGCCTTCATTCGTCACTGCCGCAGGACGTGGACCCAAGCCAGGGCGGCTCTTCTCCGCTCCGTGGACCGTTACGCCACGGCTTCCAACCGTCACCGCACCCAGGCCCCCACCTACCTCGCGGGCCAGAAGATGTGGTTGTCGACCCGGGACCTTCCCTTGAGGGTGGAGTCCAAGAAGTTGGCACCCAAGTTCATCGGTCCCTTTGATATCCAGAAGGTCATCAACCCAGCGGCTGTGAGGCTCAAGTTGCCTCGTTCCATGCGGGTCCATCCTACGTTCCATGTGTCCAGAGTAAAGCCAGTCCGGGAGAGCTCCCTGGTCCCCGCAGTCCCTCATCCTCCACCTCCTCGTCTCATCGACGGAGGCCCCGCATTTACGGTGCACCGCCTCCTGCGCTCCCGCCATCGCGGGAGGGGTCTCCAATACCTGGTCGATTGGGAGGATTACGGTCCAGAGGAGAGGTCCTGGGTTCCTGCTCGACACATCCTGGATGCCTCCGTCATCAGGGAGTTTCACCGGCATCATCCCGACCAGCCGTCCAAGTCCACCACTCCCAGAGAGGTCGCCGCCCCCTGAGACTCTGTCCCCTCTTCCGTCTGAGGCGCCCAGTGACGACAAGACGGAGCTTTCCTCTGATGCCATGGAGGAGGATGCGGACATGGATGTCTCGGACGAATATTAGCCCTCCTCCGGTCCTCCTCCTCCCACCCAACTCTGCGTGGGATTGGGTTTATTTTCTTTATTGATTTTTTTTTGTTTTGGGACGTCAGGAGCCGTCCCTTGGGGGGGGGGGGTTCTGTCACAGTCTGCCCTCTCCTCATTCTCATCCACTTCACCTCCCAGTACTTTTCCACCGGTCCCTCCTTCTGCTCACCTGCCTGCCTGCCACTACCCCCTCATCAGCCCAACTCTCCTCACCTGTTGCACTCAGTTGCCTCTGATCACCAATTAACCCGGTATATAGACTCGCCTCACCATTCACACAGTGCCAGATTGTTCTCAGCATTCATGCAAGACTCTCCAGCGATTTCCCGACTGCCTACACGGATTCGAACCTGCCTGCCCCTGACCATTCCGTCCTGTCGTCTGTCCCTCGCTGGTTTGTTTGCATCGTGTGTTGGATCTCCTGGTTACTGGACCTTCCGCTACCCCGACTACGTCTCCTGCCTGCCCCTCTTCGGAACCCTCGCTCAATCCTGAGCCTCTGTGTGAGTACGGTGTACCCATTCCTGTGTTACTACTCTGTGCTGCTATTGGGTCCAAGCTATACCCGTTACAGTTCTACCATTTTATAACGTTCTGCAGGCATATCCTCAGCAAAAGTCTCAATGGGTGTCATTTGAACATCAACATCATTAGTACCAGTCCAAATGAAAGATCATTAGAAAAACCATGAAGTGTATGAATTATGTTGCCGTGGATCTAAACTGTACATTTCAAGTGATGTGTAAAACGGAAATACTTATGAATGGTTTGAGCTGACAAGTAGTGAGGGAACTGATGACAGGGGACACAGATATTGTTTTTGTTTTTTTAATGTTTAGAGATACAGCGCGGAAGCAGGCTCTTTGGCCCACCGTGTCCGCTCTGACCTTTGATTCCTGCACACTAACACTAACAGTGATGAATGCTGTGGTGGATGATTTATGTTAAATTCTTATTGTGTTTTTGTGTGTTCTTTTTCATTATACCGCTGCTGGCAAATTCATTTCACTTGCACTTTATGTGTTCTGATGTCTGGGAAACTCATGTCTGGGACATGCCATCTGGGACATGTCTGGGACACTCATGTCTGGGACATGCCATCTGGGACATGCCATCTGGGACCTCTGTCTCTGGGACCTCTGATGTGCGAGACTATGTCTGGGACCTCTGATGTCTCGGACCTCTGATGCCAGGGATGTCTAATTTTGTGAGACTTCATGTTCGGGGCAACTGATCCCTGGGACCTATGAAGCCTGGGGCAATGATGTGGGACTACTGATGTGTGGGATCTCAAATGTGTGGGATCTCTGATGTCTAGGACTTTGATAGCCAGGGACCTCTGCTGCCTGGGGCAACTGATGTGTGGGACTCTAATGTCTGGGACTCTGATGCCTGGGAGATGACGTCCGGAACCTCTGACGTCTGGGATTTCCAATGCCAGGTTCTTCCAAGTGCATCCAATGCCCCGTGGTGCTGCCAATGACTGGGACTTCTGATGTCAGCTGCACCAAAGGGGTTCTCAGGAGATCCTCACACAAACCATGTGTGCATCCGCATCAATACTGGCACCACTAGATGCCAGTCCGATCCAGAGCACCAGGGGTGGGGTTTGGGGCAATGTTGAGGTTGTTCAGCCAAGCTTTGTTTAAACTTGCAGTGAAGCAATTGTAATCATGCTCCACTCCTTCAGCACCTGGATCACTAAAGAGGGAAACGTGTTTCTGCTTTTACCACCCCTATTACCTTGCTCCATCCCCCTCAATGCCATTCAGTCTACCCGATCTTCCAGCCTGTTGCAGGTCTCCTCCGTAGGAATAGCCAATGTAGTCAGGCAGTATGACAGACAACCAGAGTCAAAATGCCAAAGACTAGAGGGCATAGGTTTAGTTTAGGTTAGAGATATAGCATAGAAACTTCGGCCCACCGAGTCTGCGCTGCGCCGACCAGCGATCCCCGTACACTAGCACTATCCTACACACACTGGGAACAAATTTCCAATAAAGGAAGCTAATTCACGTACAAACCTGTACATCTTTTGAGTGCGGGAGGAAACCGGAGCACCCGGAGAAAACCCACGGAGGACACGGGGAGAACGTAGAAACTCAGTGCATAGCACCCATAGTCAGGATTGAACCCAGGTCTCTGGCACTGCAAGGCAGCAACTCTACCGCTGCACCACCGTGCTGCCTGGTTCTTTCCTTCTCTACCCCGTTTTACTGCATCGTAAAAGTTATTTCATCTCTAATCCTTTCCAGTTCCAATTACTTCAACTCTGCTTCTATCCCCATAGATGAAACCTAATCCACTGTGAATTTCTGACAATCTATGTCAATATCCAAGAGATTGATCTTTCATTTCCAGAGACTCCAGGTCAATTTTGACTAATTCCTGATAAGAAGCAAATAATAATTAGTGAAAATAACTTTTCTGCACTGTGCATTTAAACTCAATAAATCTATTTTGAAGTCCCATTGTTCCTTGGTGATTTCCATAATTTATTCCTAATGCTATTTCTGATTTCAGCTAATCCCACCTTCACCTTGGACACAAAGTGCAAATAAAGAAATCAATCTTTAAAGTCGCACTTGCATCGAAGCCACAGTACATTCATTTTCTTTATTTTCTCCCGTTTCCTCCCACACTCCAAAGATGTACAGGTTTGTCGGTTAATTAGCTTCGTAAAATTGTCCCTAGTGTGTAGGATGGTGTGAGTGTATTAGTCGGTGTGGACTCGGTGGGCTGAAAGGTCTATTTCCCCACTATATCTCTAAAGTCTAAGTACAAAAGTGTACAGGAATATACTGAGACACAACCCCCATGCTTTGGCACCATGTTGCCGCCATTTTGCAAGATCCAAGTCTGAATATTGCCTGCCCCTTTTCTGGGGTAACAGCGTGCCTGGGCGTTCCTCGAAAAGGTACGATTTCCTGGACCGCTGGGCACGGCAGGGGTTTGGATGCATCCTTGACCAGGACTGTTATATAATTATTTAATATTTAGTGTATATAGAATATTTTTCTATTTGGAGGTGGGCATGTTGGTAGTATTTGTTTTGTAATTATTATTGTTGTAAATAATAGAATAGACTCATTTTTTGGTTAAAATAAAAGTCTGGAAATTGTTACAAATATAGAGTTCTCGACTTTGCTACATGGGACGTGTGCCCTGGTAGCTTTGTTTGGACGGCCTGGACTAGCAAGGTTGATGCTGGTATTTTTCCACCGCTGCTCCACTGCCCCGTGCCGATGCAGGTCGCGTCCGATCTCGGCTCTTGTTCCCTGGTCAACAACTGTCTGGGTGGAAAGTGAATCTCGCGTCTCCTCCACGTGAAAGAGTTTGACGCCAATATACATCTGGAACAGTGGCAACCATCATCTTGCTGCATTATCCACAAGAGTCACAGTAACATACAAGCACGCCATCAGACCCTCCAGCCCAACTCGACAATGTCGACCAAGATGCCCCATCTAAACTCATCACATTAGCCTGTCTTTGGCACATATCGCTCTAAACCTATTGTTAATGAGTTGTTCAGTTTATTGTCACGTGTACCGAGGTACAGTGAAAAGCTTTTGTCGTGTGCTAACCAGTCAGCAGAAAGACAGTATATGATTACAATCGAGCCGTCCACAGTGTACAAATACAGGACAAAGGGGGACCTAATACTTAGTGGAGTTTAGAAGAATGAGGGGGGAACCTTGTTGAAACTTACTGAATAGTGAAAGGCCTGGATAGAGTGGATGTGAAGAGGATGTTTCCACTAGTGGGAGAGTCTAAAACCAGAGGTGCTAGCCTCAGAGTTAAAGGGCTTTCGTTTAGGAGATGAGGAGGAACTTATTTGCTGAGTTACTCCAGCATATTGTGTCTATCTTCAACTTTAAGTTCAGACCACATGTCTTGCAGGATAGATTAACAATTGTACTAAGTACACGAATACTTAGACCCATCAAGCCTGCTTCGTCATTCAATCATGACTGATCTATGTTTCACTCTCAACTCCATTCTACTGCCTTCTTAATGTAATCGTTGACGCCCTGACTAATAAAGGGTGGTGGGTGTATGGAACAAACTGCCGGAGGAGGTAGTTGAGGCAGGGACTAAATATAATGTTTAAGAAGCAATTAAAAATATACATGGATAGGACACGTTAGGGGGATATGGACCAAACGCAGACAGGTAGAACGAGTGAAGATGGGACATGTGGGCGATGTTGGCAAGTTGGGCCGAAGGGCCTGTTTCCACACAATATGACTCCATGACTCAATGACATCAGACTAATTACTTCAGCAAGTATTGCAATGCTCAATTTCAAAATCTACAAGATAAGCTCAGAAGAACAAAAATAAAAGGCTAATTGGTCCATTAATCTGCTTTAGTAAATCAAGAAGGACTTTATGCACCATTGCTGGCTGGCGAAACAATACCATCACAATTTCTATCAGGCAAATGTAATCTTTTTGGGCTTAAGTTCCAGTTCTTCCTTCTGTAATCCTTTTTAAATTGTAATTTATGTGGCACTACTAACAGAGAAAAAACTGTTTTTGCTTCTCTCGTATCACAAGATTGCCGAGAGTTTCAGGAGCTTATTCGTCAGTCACAGAATCATCAAACATACCACAAACAGTAACTTTTATGCTAAGGCTCCACCACCGATTTTCCTGCAACTGGTGGTCCGCCACCTCCTTTAATCCGATCAATATGACGAGAGTGCACTTGAAATCCCCACCGGAAGTCCCCGCGAAAATGTGGTGCCTGGGTTGGGTGTGGCGGACGATCTTGACCACATCGTTATTTCCGCGGCCAATCAACAGGTCGAATTATCCCCCTGCGGCCAAGGGTCTGGAACTCCAGCCTGGCCGGAGCTGAAGTCCACTTCCATAGCCGACTTCTGCAGCCGACTTTGCGGGTATCTCACCCCCCCCCCCCCCCCCCCCCCCCCAAAGGCCATGACCTTTGTTGACCTTTGTCCAACAAAACAGATAATCCAGAAAGGCTCAGGAACCAAGGGTGTCGGAAAATCAGTGGTGGACCAGTATTATAATGACAGAATATTATTTGTAATTCATAGCTGCAGTTGGAAACGCACGTTGCGATAAAATAATTTGTAGTTTTGCTTCAAAATGGAGTAAGTGAGGCAGTAAATCAGGAAATTGAGCGGAGAAGTTGTGATGTTACATTAGAGTTACTCATTGGTGAGGCTGCACTTGGAATATTGTGTTTGGTGTGTTGGTCCCCCTGATGTCCTGGTAGCTTTGCATGGATGGCCTGGACTAGCAAAGTTGATGCTGGTGTTTCCACCGCTGCTCCACCTCTCCGTGCCGATGCAGGAAAGTTGCCGTTAAGATGGAAAAAGTGCAGAGAAGATTTACAAGGGATGTTGCCAGGATTTGCGGGCCTGAACTATAGGGAGAGGTTGAGCAGACTAAGACGTTTTTCCTTGGAACGCAGGCGGCCAAGAATTGATCTTGTTGAGGCATCTAAAATCATGAAGGGAATAGATATAGTGAATGCACCGAATCTTTTTCCCAGGGAAGACATATCTGGAAAAAGAGGACAGAGGTTTAAGACGAGAGGGGAAGGATTTAATAGAAACGCGGGGGGCGATGGTTTTTATGTGGTGGATATGTGGAATGAGTTGCCAGAGGAAGTAGTTGATGCTGAAACAATAGCATTCACTAGATGTTTGGGCAAACACGTGGAAAGGAAGAGTTAAGAAGGATATGGGCCAAACACGAGCAATGGGAGTAGTTTAGACAGGGCATCCTGGTGGTCAGAGACAAGTTAGGCTGAGGGGCTTGTTTCCATGCTGTATTACTATGATTCTCTCTGGAGTACAAATAACTTTTCTTTCTCAGCTTTGTTACTGCCACAATTTCCCACTATTTAACTTTAATGCATCACAGCATGGTTTGGAAACAGCTCCATCCAAAATCGCAACAAATTGCAGAGAATTGTGGACGCAGCCCTGACCATTACACAAACCAACCTCCCTTCCATTGACTCCATTTATACCTCACCCTGCCTCAGCAAGGCCAGCAACATAATCAAGGTGCAGAAGTGCAAAAACGTGCACCTCCAGATTTAGGAACATTTTTTTCCCAGCTGTTATCAGGCAAATAAACCATTCTTTAAATAACTGGAGAGTAGTCCTGACCTACTATCCACCACATTGGAGACCCTCGGACTATCTTTAATCAGATTTTACCGATTAATCTTGCACTAAACGTTATTCCAATTATCCTGTATCTGTACACAGTGGATAACTAAACTATAGTCATGTATTGTCTTTCCGCTGACTGGTTTGTACACAACACAAAAGCTTTTCACTGTATCTCGGTACATCTGACAATAAATTAAACTAAACATATCTGCTGAATCATTATGTCCAATCTTGTTTAAATAGACTATCCAAGGGTGCACAAAAACATACCAAAAAAACAAGTACTGAACTACAATCTTAAGAGATCTGTATTGGTGTGTAATTTCCAAGATAAAATAAATCAAATTCACCCCCACGATAATTTGCACAAGCAGATTTAACCAAACATAGAGTTATAAAGTCACACAGCACAGAATCAACTCGACCCAACTTGTAAAGGCCAACTGATGAAGGATAATGAGCCATAAGCCTTCTTTACCATTCTATCCACCTGTGAAATACTTTCAGGGAACCATGTACTTATATTCTAGTGTACAAGATCATGAGAGGAATAGAGAGGGTAAATGCACAGAGTCTTTTATCCAAAGTAAGGGAATTGAGAACTAGAGGACATAGGTTTAAGGAGGAGTGAAAGATTTAATAGGAACCTGAGGGGCAACCTTTTTATACAATGGGTGTTGGGTGCATGGAACAAGGTGCCAGAGGATGCAGGTCCAATCACGACGTTTAAGAAACATTTAGACAGGTACATGGACAGGATAGGTTTAGAGGGATATGGACCAAACGCAGGCAGGTGGGACTAGTATAGATGGGGCATGTGGGTTGGTGTGGGCATATTGGGCTGAAGGACCTGATCTCACACTGTAAGACTCTATGACTGTATGACTCTATTCTTAGATTCCTCTGCTCTAGAGCACTCCCAATGCTCCTACCGTTCTCTGTGAAGGTCCTGCCGTTGTTTAACTTCCCAAAATGCAACCACTGACACTTACCTGAATTAAACTCTATTAGCCATTTCCCGCCCCCCTCTAGTTCAGCTGATCAAGATCCTGCTGTAATTCTTGATGAATATCTTCACTGTCTACGATACCACCTATTTTTTTTTTTGGTGTCATCATTATCATTAATCATTATCGTTCTTTTTTTCCCCAAACCAAACAGTGAATCCGGTTATTTTTTGCCATTTATGGATATTCTTTAAAAACTAATGAGGGTAGTAATAAAATGGGTTGGTTTAAGCTCTTGGCCAAAAACAGCCATGGGTACCATGGCAACCAGCGTATTTGCTCTAACCTATCCTCTTTACAAATACACGACCATTATTGGAATTACTCAGCGCCTGAGCAAACAGTCTCCTGATGAAAATGTTCTCATTAGCAATGTGTTCATTAATTAGATCTGCATCGCCACATTATTATAAATTAGACCAGGCATGGTGGCGCAGCAGTAGAGTTGCTCCCTCATAGACCCGGGCTCGATCCTGACAGCGGGTGCTGTCTGTACAGAATTTGAACGTTCTCCCTGTGATTTTCTAGTTGCTCTGATTTAGAAACATAGAAACAAAGAAAATAGGTGCAGGAGTAGGCCCTTCGAGCCTGCACCGCCATTCAATATGATCATGGCTGATCATCCAACTCAGTATCCCATCCCTGCCTTCTCTCCATACCCCCTGATCCCTTTAGCCCCACAGGCCACATCTAACTCCCTCTTAAATATAAATGTCCTCCCACAAACCAAAGACCTACATGTTTGTACGTTAATTGGCTTTGGTAAAGATTGTAAATTGTCCCTAGTGCGTAGGATAATACTAGTGGACACGGTTCGCTGGTCGGTGTGGACTCAATGGTTAGAAGGGCCTGTTTCCGTACTGTATTTCTAAACAAAACCAAACTAAACTAAACTAAACTAAACTAAATTAAATTAAGCATGGCTTTGAGGAGAAGTGACCAAACCAGTGGCTGAAACAACAGACATGTAGGAACGAACTGCAGATGCTGGTTCATACCAAAGATAGACACAAAATGCTGGAATAACTCAGAGGGTCTGGCAGCAATTCTAGAGAAAAAGGAATGGTGACGTAGCACATTGGAACCCTTCTTCACCCCTCTACTTTGAAGATGTTCTCCTCTCTCCGATGGCAGTTGAGTTGAGTTTAGAGATACAGCGCGGAAACAGGCCCTTTGACCCACAGAGTCTACACTGACCAGTGATCCCCACACATTAACACTATCCAACACACACTAGAAACAATTTACACTTATACCAAGCCAATTAACCTACATACCTGTATGTCTTATGTAGGAAATAACTGCAGATGGTGGTTTAAATCAAAGTTAGACACAAAATGCTGGAGTAACTCAGCAGGACAGGAAGCATCTCTGGAGAGAAGGAATGTGTGACGTTTCGGGTCGAGACCCTTCTTCAGACTGATGTCGGGGAGGGGGCGGGACAAAGATAGAATGTGGTCGGAGACAGTAAGATTAGTGGGAGAACTGTGAAGGGGGAGGGGATAGAGAGGGAAAGCAAGGGCTATTTGAAGTCGGAGAAGTCAATGTTCATACCGCTGGGGTGTAACCTACCCAAGCGAAATATGAGGTGCAGTTCCTCCAATTTGTGCTGGGCCTCACTCTGACAATGGAGGAGGCCCAAGACAGAAAGGTCACATTGGGAATGGGAGGGAGAGTTAAGGTGCTGACGAACCGGGAGATCAGGTAGGTTAAGATGGACTGAGCGGAGGTGTTCAGCTGAACAATTGCCAAGCCTGTGCTTGGTCTCGCCGATGTAGAGAAGTTGACACCTGGAACAGCGGATACAGTAGATGAGGTTGGAGGAGATGCAAGTGAAACTCTGCCTCACCTGGAAAAACCGTCGGGGTCCTTGGATGGAGTGTACGTCTTTGCAGTGTGGGAGAAAACTGAAGATCTCGGAGAAAACCCACGCAGGTCATGGGGAGAACATACAGACAGCACCCATTGTCAGGATCAAACCCGGGTCTCTGGTGCTGCAAACGCTGTAAGGCAGCAACACCACCTCTGCACCACCATGCCTTCTGTGAGATCCCCTTTCACTGCTGATATGAGAGAGTTAAGCTTGTCTGTTCCCTGCTGATTTGGATTCACATCATGTGTGCCACAGCACAAGAACTTGAGAGGATTACTAAAAATCCTGGGATCATTCTTACACAGAATCTATGCAGAAAACACCACTCTTTTCAATGCAGATGGCCTGTGGCAGTAACACTAATCTCCCATTGCAGTTATTGCCCGACAGTAATATCTGGTTTTATTAACACCAAGATCTATGGAGTCATACAGCGCATAAAAAAACAGACCCCTCAGCCCACTGAGTCCATGCCAACCATCAACCACCCTTTTACTGATATCCTATATTTACCCCATTTTGTTCTCCCCAAATTCCCATCAAAATGTCCTCAATTCTGGGGTGCAGGCTGCCCAAGCGGAATATGAGGTGCTGCTCTTCCAATTTCCGGTGGTGCTCACTTTGGCCATGGAGGAGGCCCAGGACAGAGAGGTCGGATTCGGAATGGGAAGGGGAGTTGAAGTGCTGAGCCACAGGGAGATCAGGTTGGTTATTGCGAACTGTGCGGAGGTGTTGGGCGAAACGATCGCCAAGCCTACGCTTCGTCACACCGATGTAGATCAGCTGACATCTAGAGCAGCAGATGCAATAGATGAGGTTGGAGAAGGTGCAGGTGAACCTCTGTCGCACCTGGAACTGGTTTCGCCGAACACCTCCGCTCGGTCCACATTAACCAACCTGTGCCACTGTGCTGCCCACGTGCCATTCTGGTCACCCCCCATCACTTGAAGGATGTGGAGTCTCGTAAAGAATGCAGAGAAGATTTACCAGAATGATGCCTAGATTAGGGGTTATAGAAACATGGAAAATAGGTGCAGGAATAGGCCATTCGGCCCTTTGAGCCTGCACCGCCATTCAATATGATCATGGCTGATCATCCGACTCAGTATCCTGTACCTGCCTTCTTTCCATACCCCCTGATCCCTTTAGCCACAAGGGCCACATCTAACTCCCTTAAGAATGTTGTAAGTTTCTATAAGATTATGAGCTACAGGGTGAGGTTCGATAGACATATTGCCAGCTCTGAAACACAGAAGTTGCGTGGAGACCTGATAAAAGTATATACAATTCTGAAAGCCTAACTATGGGTGTTGCCTGGACGAAATTTGTACCTTTTCCCTGTGACCACATTGGTTTTATCCGGGATCTCTAGTGTCCCTAGTGTGTAGGAGGTGTTAGTGTACGGGGATCGCTGGTCGGTGTGGACTCTGTGGGCCGAAAGGCCTGTTTCGCACTGTATCTAAAACTAAAACTAAAGAGGGTGATGAGTGTGTGGACCGTTCTGCCAGGGATGTAGTTGAGTCAGATACAACAGTGGCACTTAAGAGACTTTTGGATAGGCGCACGGATATGCAGCGATTGGGAGGCAACGAGATCGTGGGCCAAAGTTCTTGTTCTTGTGTCGTACTGTTCTATGGAACTAGCATACCAGGGGGAAATCTACCCAACAACAGGGAGAACTTGCAAACTCCACACAGGCAGTACTAAAGGTCAGGATTGAACCCGGGTCAATGGAGATGTGAGGCAGCAGATCTGATGGGTGTTCCTCTTGGATGATTTTTGCATCAGGAAGATATATTCAAATTTCCTTCAATGCTTGTTTTCTTGTAATCAGTGTAAATGTAGATTGTCTTCACACTAGTGCACTACTTAGACATGCCACTCTGCTACTCACCTGGTCCATGCTGGAATAGTTAGGCAGACTTGAGGGGCCGAATGGACCACTTCAGATTCTATTTTCTTGTGTAATTATCTTTTTCCCCATTGGAGGATTCTTAAGGGGAAACCCTTGGATTATCTTTGATCAGACCTCACTAGCTTTATCTTGCACTAAGCAATATTTACATTATTCCCTTTCTGTGTATCTGTACAATGTGGATGGCTTGATTGTAATCATATATTGCTCCGCTGACTGGTTAGCATACGAGAAAAGCTTTGCTCTGTACTTCAGAACACGTGGCAATAAACTAAACTAAACTCCAGCTTGGCATGCAAACTATTTCAGCCCCTGAGAGTAAATGACATATTATAACTGGGGCGGATTAGGTCCTACTAAATGGAAAGGTAGAAAAAGCCCTTCATGGCCGACTGCTTCTCACCAGCAGGTTTAACCGGCTGTCATAACTGTCTGATGACTTGGATGTCTCTGATTAGGTTTAGGTTTAGGTTTAGGTTTATTATTGTCACATGTACCAAGGTGCAATCAAATCAGATAATGCTGCACATAAATATAATCAAGCTAGCGGCAGAGCAAAGGGGAAGATACAGAGTGCCAAATATAGTTCTCAGCATTGTAGTGCATCAGTTCCAGAGACAAAGTCCAATGTCCACAACAGGGTTATGGTGCATCAGGCAATAGCCTAGCTTATAGGAGCGGCACAGTGGCACGGCTGTAGAGTTGCTGCCTCACAGTGCCAGAGACCCGGGTTCAATCCTGATCACGGATGCTGTCTGTGTGGAGTTTGTACGTTCTCCCTGTGACCGCATGGGTTTTCTCCGGGTGCTCCGATTGCTCCGGTTTCCTCCCACACTCCAAAGACGTACAGGTTTGTAGGTTAAATATCTTCGGTAAGTTGTAGAAGACACAGCATCACGCTGTAATTATGCAGAACATGTTCAGCACCTTTTAAACATTTACAACTTATAGTTAGCAATGTCTATATTTTTTCCTACATTACTATGCAATAGCTTGGACCGCTGGGAATGTTCATTAGAATACAGAGAATGAAGGGGAAATTCCCCATAGTCACTAAACGAAAGAACCAGCCGATAAATATTTATTTCACAAATAATTCTCATTAACATCTCATGAGAAACTCAAGACATATTACACACAGTGTTTCTTGTTCTCATGCACATGCATTATCCTTGTTTAACTTCAATTATATTAGATTTCACACCAGACTAAATATTTCCCCGTAGTCTTCATTTCCTATAACTGGATTAATTAAAAGTTGATGCTGCAAATTTATAGAAACAAGAAATATAATTTTTAATTTTAGTTTAATTTAAAGGTACAGCGCAGACTCGTTGGGTCGAAGGGCTTGTTTACGCGCTGTACCTCTACTTGACTCTTTTGACCCTCCAGAATTACATGGAGGGGATGCCCGGGGTTTTTCAGGACCTACACCTTGCGCCTCATATGCCTCTAAAGCACGCAAAGGAGATGAGGAGGAATTTCTTTGGTCAAAGTGTGAGAATTTGTAAACTTCATTGCCACAGACGGCTGTGCAGACCGTGATATTTTTAAGGTGGAGATTGATAGATTCTTGATTAGTAATGGTGTCAGGAGTTATGTGGAGAAGGCAGGAGAATGGTGCTGAGAGGGAAAGATAGACCAGCCGTGATTGAATGGCAGAGTAGTCTTGATGGGCTGAATGGCCTAATTCTGCCAAAAGAAATTATGAACATATCGCTGATTTTTCATCGTGGTCGGATAAAAATCCTGGAACGCCTTACTCAGCAATAAAGAAGTAGCATAGACTGTGGTATTTCAAGAGCATGCCCCACCACCTTCTGAGCAGCTGCTAAGAATGAGAGGCAAACAATGGCATTGCTGTCACTCCACATGAACAAATGAAAGATATTACGACAAAGGTCAGTAAAATTACGCCATTTTTCAAAGTGCAATATGTATATAACTGATTGCTGTCTTTGACTCTTCTGTCAATGTTCAAACGTAAAACATTGATTGCACACACAAATAGATTTATTTGTGGGATTCTGGCGCTTATTATTTTATCTTTGTGCAATAAGTAAGAAAAACGTGCTTCATTTTTCAAAAAACTAATCAAAAATACCTATTTCAATATCCTTGTGAAGATTGCTTAAAAAGAAATGGACATTTTCTTGTAGATGCTTTCCACAGTCCTTTGTAACATTGTAAGCTCTGTACCCGTGACTGATGGCATGGGGGATTCTGATACCACATGCAAATGTTTTGGATGGTGTCAGCATCATTTTTGTATCTGCAGTTAATGTCAATTGGTTTACTCGGACCATTGGGAGAAATCGTACTGAAACAAGAATCTACATAGATAGCATTCAAGAATGGAAGAAAGACACAAAATGCTGGAGTAACTCAGATGTTTTCAAATGTTCTTCAAATGTCTGAAGAAGGGTCTTGAACTGAAACATCACCCATTCCTTCTCTCCAGAGATGCTGCCTGTCCCGCTGAGTTACTGCAGCATTTTGTGTCTATCTTCGGTGTAAACCAGCATCTGCAGCTCCTTCCTACACATTTCGTCTGCTCCACTGCAAAATCTCCTCAAGGTATGCCTACTTTGAAGAAGTCCTCCGTACAAACGGCCGTACAATAAGACATACTGTGGGCAGTCATTATAGATTATTGGCCTGGATAATCATTTATTGGGGACTAAATTTGAGTGGCTTGAAAATTGTAATTCTGTATTGTCCTTCCGCTGACTGCTAGCACGCAACAAAAGCTTTTCATAGAAACATAGAAACAAAGAAAATAGGTGCAGGAGTAGGCCATTCGGCCCTTCGAGCCTGCACCGCCATTCAATATGATCATGGCTGATCATCCAACTCGGTATCCCGTACCTGCCTTCTCTCCATACCCCCTGATCCCTTTAGCCACAAGGGCCACATCTAACTCCCTCTTAAATATAGCCAATGAACTGGCCTCAACTACCTTCTGTGGCAGAGAGTTCCAGAGATTCACCACTCTCTGTGTGAAAAAAGTTTTTCTCATCTCGGTCCTAAAGGATTTCCCCTCTATCCTTAAGCTGTGACCCCTTGTCCTGGACTTCCCCAACATTGGGAACAATCTTCCTGCATCTAGCCTGTCCAACCCCTTAAGAATTCTGTAAGTTTCTATAAGATCCTCCCTCAATCTCCTAAATTCTAGCTAGTACAAGCCGAGTCTATCCAGTCTTTCTTCATATGAAAGTCCTGACATCCCAGGAATCAGTCTGGTGAACCTTCTCTGCACTCCCTCTATGGCAATAATGTGCTTCCTCAGATTTGGAGACCAAAACTGTACGCAATACTCCAGGTGTGGTCTCACCAAGACCCTGTACAACTGCAGTAGAATCTCCCTGCTCCTATACTCAAATCCTTTTGCTATGAATGCTAACATACCATTCGCTTTCCTCGGTACGTGTGACAATAACTAAACTCAACTCAACTTAATGTGGGCTGCATGGCAACATATTGCTATTTTAAGTGATTACACCGTCGATAAGCTCTGTACTCACAGCTCAATGTATTACTAAGGGGCAATATTGTAAGTGGATAGAATAAACCAAAGCCAGCCTGCACCCTGTAAAGCTCACCTCCATCTCCAAAAGCCGACCAGCATCTCTTAAACAAAACAAGAGGAACTGCAGATGCTGGTTAACCAAAAAAAGACACAAAGTGCTGGCGTAACTCAGCGGGTCAGGCAGCATTAATGGATAGGTGATACTTCGGGATGGGGCCCTTCAGTCTACAGAAGGGTTCCGTATCCAAACATGTCAGCTCATCCACACCAATATTTCACTGATGTCAAAAAAACGAAGAGTCTCGACACGAAACGTCACCCATTCCTTCTCTCCAGAGATGCTGTCTGTCCCGCTGAGTTACTCCAGCATTTTGTATCTATCTTCGGTTTAAACCAGCATTTGCAGTTCCTTCCTACACAAAACGTAAAACATGACGGGGTTCGTGAGCGATAATTGTTAATACACCCACAGCTCAAAGGCAAAATGTGACTTGAAGCATAAAATCTGAAATTCTTTGAAAATATTTATGTTTCAAATGTTAGATACATTCTACAATGGTACTACAGAGTGTGTGCTTTATTTGAAGATGAAGAAAAAAATTAAAATTAAGTCTTGCGATTTTTTTTTGTTTGATTTTTAGATGTGATTTTCTGGTAATCCTTTAAATATCTAATATAAAATTCCACACACTGCCACAGTATTACACACAGACGTAGTTGTATGTGATGGGAATTCAAAGACTCATTTTTTAATAATGCATTGACCTCTATGCTCTTTGTAAATTCTTTTTTACACCAGTTCAACGCAGTGAAATCAAGTATCTTTTCATCAAATATCACATTTTAACCATGGGATGTACTTTAATAGACATCTTGGTACCTTCATGTAAAATTGGTTTAATTGACTTTTTTTTTCCGATGGAACGTTTAATGCTTTGTGGCAACAGAGTAAGGTTTTGCTATAAAAAGCTACAGGACAAAGTTTATAAACCTAAAATGTTGGATCAATTTGAGAATTTGTGAACCTGGCAGCCCCTGTGCATTACATATTAAAATCTAAAATGTACATGATCATTTTATTCAGTCAATGTAATCACTCGGTGTAAATGCAATCTATTTCTGCAAGGTAATTTTAATTTCCATTGAAATTAATGATTTCAATCCAATATTTTAGAAATCCATTAATGCAAAACCTAGACTGTGCATGAAATTCCCAAAAGAGATAGTTTCTGCCCTTCAAAATGTGAATGCTAAACCATGCTGAACATCAACATGACTTTTAAATTAGCCTGTTACTCTATATAAATCTTCTTCGATTATTTTATCCTGTTTAACTTTTAGCAGTGTTTTTTCTTTCTTATTGGCATGAAATAAATCACCTTTACACTATAAACCCTTTCTGGCTGGTTCATGTCGGCACGGTGGCGCTGCGGTGGAGTTGCTGCTTTACAGCGACAGAGACTCGGGTTTGATCCTGACCATTGGTGCTGTCTGTACGGTCCTCTAGTATCTTTGGTTTGTACATTCTCCCTGTGATCGCGTGGGTTTTCTCCGGGTGCTTTGGTTTCCTCCCACATTCCAAAGACGTACAGGTTTGTCGGCTAATTGGCTTTGGTAAAATTGTAAATTGTCCCTAGTGTGTAGAATAGTGCTGGTGTGAGGGGTGATGAATGGTTGGCAAGGACTTGGTGGGCCGAAGGACCTTTTTCCCTGCTGTATCTCTGAAGTAAAATCTAAAGTCAAGTCTGGGGTTGACATTGGATCAATGGCTACACAGTCAAGTCTGGGGTTGACTTTAGATCAATGACTACACAGACCAATGAGTTCGATGATTATTAACCAGTGTGTGAAATAGACAATGAGGCAGCAGAATAAAAGCAACCTATAGGTCAGACAGGACACATAGATTAAGTCATTTTGAAAGTTACCAATGCAGAAAACATTAATCACAAACAAAGATAGACACAAAATACTGGCGTAACTCAGCGGGTCAGGCAGCATCTTTGGAGAACATGGATAGCGACGTTACAGATCGGGATCCTTCTTCAGACCAAGACACAAAGTGCTGGAGTAACTCAGCAGGTCATGCAGCATCCATGGAGAACATGGATAGACGACGTTCCAGGCTGGGAGTCAAGTCAAGTTTATTTGTCACATACACATACGAGATGTGCAGTGAAATGAAAGTGGCAATGCTCGCGGAACAACAAAACATCCAAACAAATTATAAACACAATCATAACACACATATTATTTTACATAATAAATAATAGAAGGAAAAACGTTCTGTACAGTTAGTCCCTGGTGAGAAAGGCGTTTACAGTCCGAATTGCCTCTGGGAAGAAACTCTGGGAAGGGACACCTCTTCAGACTGATCCTAGGAGGGCGGGAAAGAAAGCTGAGATAGAAAAGTGGCAATAAGGAACACAGGTGGACATAGGCGAGGGAGTTATCTCTTAGGCAGATTGGTGGGCAAAGGCCAGGGATGAAAAGCCAGGTATAAGCCCAAGAGAATAAAGAGTTGCGAATTGTTGAACTCAGGGATTGTAAACCATGCAAGTGGAAGGGGACGGGCAGGGTTGGGGGGGATGGTACAAAGTCATCTGGGTTTCAGGGCAGGTGAAGAGAGAGGGTGGGGAAGAAGATTGGGAAGGAAAGGGTGGGAGGTTCTTGAGGGAGAAAGGAGAGTGGATGCCTCTGCATCCAACACCTTATCCTCAAACATTTCCTCATCTTCAGCGGCCCAGACCTCCGAATCGGCCACCTCCCACGTGGCTCCCGAAGTCCACAGGCCGAGCTGGGCGGAGATTCAACGCTGGCAACCCTTGGCAAAGGGTCCCAGAACTCCGCGATGTTGGTCAGCGCCGCCCGCGCCGGGAGCTCCGCAAACCACATCTCCGCGATGTTGATGCAGCAGGCCCAACACTCCAGAGCTTCAAACGGCGATCCCAGGCTCCACGATGTATCCAGCGCTGCGCCGCCGCTGCTGAAGCTCTGGTCCAGTCCCCGGTAGGAAATGCCGCGCCAATCCAGTTGGTAGGCCACGAGGAGGGGGGTGAGGGCGCGACTCGGAGAATAGTCGCACCCTCGCCAGGAAGTGACTGAAAAACGGTTCCCCCCTTACCCTACCCCCCTCCCCCACACAAAATACTGAAAAAAAGAATCCAAAACATACCCCAAACAAACCAAAAATAAAAAGAGTTGGAGAAACAAACAAACTGTAGGCAGAGGCAGCCATCACGCAGTGCCCCAGATGTTCTTTTGCAGCCTTACCGAATTTGCTCCCAATAGGCATATGGATGAGAAGGGAATGGAGGGTTATGGTATGGGTGCAGGCAGGTGGGACTAAGGGAAAAAAAGTTGTTCGGCACGGACTTGTAGGGCCGAGATGGCCTGTTTCCGTGCTGTAATTGTTATATGGTTATATGGTTATTGTTATATGGTTATTTCAAGAAGAAACCCAATCATATTGAAAATCTCAACCTACAGAAATAGAGCAGCATGGTTTATTAAAGCTCAGCAAAACTTTCTGTTTTCCTATTTGATTGGAAAGGGATTGAAGATTGTTGGGATAAGAGTCTAAATAATCTGATATTCTATAAAATGCAATAAACCATCTGCTACTACAATCTGGAAAATCTTCTTTGTGGAAAATATTCTACTGAAAGTGATATATTCTCCTTACACATTCAGTATTCTGAAGATCTTCTTGATCATTGCATAATTTCTCTCTGAGATGTTAAATCTATTTCTTCCACGAACTTGTTCTGAATATGCTCAAAGTGTTAATATATCTACACCAAATCTCACAAAAATAGCTATCTAGAGATGTGTGTGTGTTTGTATGTATATGGGTTCCATAAATAAGGGTACACAAGAAGGGTCTCGACCCGAAACGTCACCCATTCCTTCTCTCCAGAGATGCTGCCTGTCCCGCTGAGTGTGTACCAACCTGTGACATGGGTGGCTAAATTTGAAAGTTATTAAATCATAATGAAATACCACATCGCAGAAGCTACGATCAGCCGGCCCTCCGCTGCTTTTGACTCCTCATATCGTGCCTCCCTCGACTCTCCGCCGCCCGCTCAACGTTGGCTCCACAGCCCGCTCAGTGTGGGCCCAGGAGCCATGGGCCCTGCAGCCCGCTTGCTTGCTGCCCGCTCACCCGCCCGGCTCCCCTTCCTCCTCACCACCCCTCCTGCTCACCCCCCTCCTCTTCACCATCCCCCTCCCCCCTCCTCCTCATCCTCACCTCCCCCTCCTCCTCATCCCCCCTCCTCATCTCCCCCCCTCCTCCTCTCCTCCCCCTCCTCCTCTCCCCCCTCCTCCTCTCCCCCCTCCTCCTCTCCCCCCTCCTCCTCTCCCCCCTCCCTCCTCCCTCCTCCTCCCCCCTCCTCCTCCCCCCTCCTCCTCTCCCCCCTCCTCCTCTCCCCCCTCCTCTCTCCCCCTCCTCTCTCCCCCTCCTACCCCATCCTCCCTCCACCCTCCCTCCCCCTCTCCCCCCCCCTCCTCTCCCCCCTCCTCTCCTCCTCTCCTCCCCCTCCCCCCTCTCTCCCCCCTCCTCCTCTATCTCCCCCCACACCCCCTCTCCTCCCCCCTCCTCTCCCCCCCCCCTGCACCCCCTACCATCCTCTACCCTCCCCCTATCACCTCCCCCCCCCTCCACTTCCCTCCCCCTCCCTCCCCCCCTTCTGCCCTTCTCACCCCCCCCCCCCCCCCCCCCCCCCCCCCCCCCCGTGTGTAAGGGGGGTGGATAGTGTGTGTGTGACGTCACAGGCTGCCCCCCCCTCCGCAAGCGCACGTTGAGGGGACGGGACCCAACGGGTCCCTCTTGGTCTAGTATCTATTTTATTAAATGTCTGACTTGACCACTTCCTGTTGTTCTGTATATTGATTTTAGAAAAAACGCTGCCACATACGGCTTTGATTTTTGGCCATCTTACTGGAGTCAACTGCCAGCCCACCAACCATGAGTGAGTGAGCTGCCAGCACAAAAGGCTTGAGTGACTGAGCTGCCAGCCCAAGAATCCATTCAGCCTACAATGTCCATACTAGCCCTCTGGAAACTAGTCCCTTCAGCCCACAACGCCCATACTAGCACTCCAGAAAGCCCACCCCCCCATCCAATGGCCAACAATATTGGAATTGGTGGTGAGGTGGAATATTGCGTTGGGGGATCAGCCCTCCCGTGTGATGCTGGAACCTAACAGGTCCTACTCAGTCCAGTTT
The DNA here is from genome assembly GCF_028641065.1 of Leucoraja erinaceus. NCBI lineage: Eukaryota > Metazoa > Chordata > Chondrichthyes > Rajiformes > Rajidae > Leucoraja > Leucoraja erinaceus. The sequence continues at coordinate 86,920,381 of NC_073381.1, forward strand.
ATATATATATGTGTGTGTGTGTGTGTGTATGTGTTATATATGTTTTATATATATATATATATACACTGAGCTTTTTTGTTATATATATATGTTGTGTTTGTGTGTGTGTGTGCTTATAGATGTCATATTTATTACAAACACACATATCTAATACATATATACGTATGTTTGTAATATGATGCATATATATGTAGTCAGGATCACACCCGGGTCTCTGGCACTGTCAGGCAGCAACTCTAACGCTGTCCCACTGTGATGACTAAATCTTAATCAGAAGTGAGATGCCAGCACAATTTCTTACTGGATGAATTCAGACTTTTACAAAATTGTGATAATTCTTTCCTGGCATATAATAAACCTTCACTATTTCCAGGATCAAGAAAATAATTAAGAGATAAAGCATCTTATTATCTTTGCATCAAGTTGCAGAGTCAGTCTTTCACAACTTACCAACATCAAAAGCTAGCGTTTAATTTGACTCCCACCTATATGCTACTCTAGATAAATCAAACACTGATCAAAAATGTCATCCTTAAATTTTTTCCCGTAGAAGCAGCCACAGAGCCTTTTAACGACATCCGGGCTGATATTTAAAATATTCCCCTCTTTCAAAGACACTTTGTAGTGTAACCATGATACAAATAGCACGGAGATTTAAACTGATTAATTCAATATCTATTGCAAATCCTGTCTCAAATCTGACTTCCATAAAATCCCTCATCAGCCGTCATCCAGGATGAAAATATTTATGAAGATCTAAAGGAGCCACAGTACTCTTTAAATTGCATGCCCATTAAAGAGAAGAGACACACAAGGAATCAAAGTTGCTGGCTTGCAAAAAGAAAAGTGCTGGAGGAACTCAGCGGGTCAGGCATCATATGTTGAGAACATGGACAGGTGACATTTCATGTCAGGACCCTTCTTCGGACTGATTGAGGTTGAGAGGGGGAGAAAGCCGGGGGGGGGAGGACAAAGCTTGACAATGTGTATGAAGGAACTGCAGATGCTGCTTTCAACCGGAGATAGATAGGCACAAAAAGCCAAAGTAACTCAACAGGTCAAGCAGCATCTCTGGAGATGAGGAATAGGTGACGTTTCAGGTCGAGACCCAAAACGTCACCTATTCCTTTGCTCCAGCGATGGTGCCTGACGCGCTGAGTTCCTCCAGCTTTTTCTGTCTGTCTTGCCAAATGATAGGTGGATACAGGTAAGTGTTTGGTTTAGTTGAGTATAGTTAATTGTCACGTGTACCAAGGTGCAGTGTAAAGCTTTTGTTGCATGCTAACTAGTCAGCGGAAAGACTATACATGATTACAATCGATTACAGCCATCCCCAGTGTACAGTGACATGATAAGGGGAATAACGTTAATGAATGTGAATTAACCAAGGGTACGGTTGATAGGCAGATGGTTGGACAATGGCCGAAGATAAAGAGACAAAATGTGTGTGATAAGGATAGGAGGAGCGAATTATGAAGCCAGAAAAAGGAATATTGGCACAGGAGGAGGGGGAAAAGGGAGAAATCGATGCATATCCAGGAGGGGCTCGGAGAGGGGGGAGTTGTGGATCATTTACCTAAAATTGGAAATTCAATGTACATGCCATTGGGCTGTAAACTGCCCAAGTGGAATATGCGGTGCTGTTCCTCCAGTTTGCGTGTGGCAAAAACAGGGATGTAACGCTGAGGCTCTATAAGGCTCTGGTAAGGCTGCATTTGGAATATTGTGAGCAATTTTGGGCACTATAATCTGAGGAAGGATGTGCTGGCTCTGGAAAGGGTCCAGAGGAGGTTTGCAAGAATGGTCCCGGGAATGAGCAGGTTAACTTGTGATGAACGTTTGTCGACACTGGTCCTGGTCTCGCTAGAGTTTAGAAGGATGAGGGGACACTTAATTGAAACTTAGCAAATAGTGAAAGACCCGGATACAGTGGATGTATGGAGAATGTTTCCACTGGTGGGAGAGTTTAGGACCAGAAGCCATAGCCTCAGAATAAAAGGACATACCTTTAGAAAGGAGACGAGCAGGAATATCTTGAGCCAGAAGATGGTGAATCTGTGGAATTCTGTATCCACTGAGTTTCTGCTTGGACATAATTAGTGTTTCTGGCAAAAATCGCATGCACATTTCCACCCATTTTAAGATGTCCCTTCCAATCCAAATCCACTCAGGCAAATTTTAATATTGCCAAATGCAAAATGTGCTCATTCATAATAATTCAATTTAAACAATTCTTTGTAAATATTCTGTTATATTCTAGAAAGGGTTTTGGTTGCCAAACTTGTTAAAACTCATACAATTCACAAGCTGCCTGTCAACAAACTCTGCTGGTTTAGCATCTGACTCAACAGCTGGTGTTTACCGTGTTGTTTTATCACTTGTCGGAACCTTGGTTCCCATACTCCGTTTCCAACTCCCTGGTTCACCAAACAATTTATTATCCTACAGGTAATTCTGCTATAATTGTGTTTTCATAAAGCAACTCGGATACAAAGCTATTGATGGATTAGGCAACACTACTTATATGGTACGGGCTTCCATCAGGAACCAGAGAAACACTTAAAAGCTATTTTGGAAATTGACAAGGAGGAAAAACTGACTTGGGTGGGGAAAAATACTTGAGGGAAAAGAAACTGTTTGCAGGTGACTTCCCTGCAAATCACATACCACTGTCTCTTAAGAACACGTTTCACCACAGGTGGGCATTGAAATTAGCAAACATTGCTTCTGTTCACTATGACACTTTAGTTTTAGTTTCAGCTTTAGTTTCAGCTAATGTTTTAGTTTTATTTTAGTTTTAATTTTAATTTTATAACTACTGCATGGAAACAGGCCCTTCAGCCCACCGAGGCTGCGCCGACCAGCATTCACCAGTACACTGGTTCCATCCTACAGGTTAGGGACAATTTACAAAAGCCAATTAACCTACAAAATTGTAGGTCTTTGGAATGTGGGAGGAAATTGGAGTGCCCAACAAACTCCCATAGAACATGCAAACTTTGTACAGACAGCACCCACAGTCAGGATCAAACCCAGGTCCCTGACGCTGTAATGCAGCAACTTTATCATTGTGCTGCTGTACCACCCCCTATATGAACACTGGTGTTTTTTAATCTCATTATCAACACTAAAATCAAATAGATTAGTGGTAGAGAAGATCTGCGGAACCTTTGGTATCAAACCATCCATTAAAAATGTCATTAACCAAAATAACCACAAATGCTTCAAACCACAATAAGTTTACCCTGAAATACTATTTTGTAATCTTGGCATCCATATATACACTAGAATACAATTTGTGCAATGATGCTCTACTACTCTTTGGTGCGTAACGGTGGCACAGCAGTAGAGTTGCTGCCTCACAGCACAAGAGACCCGGATTCGATCCTGACTACGGGTACTGTCTGTGTGGCGTTTGCACGTTTTCCTTGAGACCACGTGGGTTTTCTCCGGATGCTTCTTTTCCCATTGATACAACTGTTTTTATAATGCAATTTTTCATGACTGGCCCGCCCCCTCCCCTGACATCAGACTGAAGAAGTGTCTCGACCCGAAACGTCGCCCATTTCTTCTATCCATAGATGCTGCCTCACCTGCTGAGTTACTCCATCATTTTGTGTCTACCTTTTTCTAACACAAGGTTCCTTTGGAACACGACTATTTCGCTAGAGTAGATCTACCTGTAATTATGCAATATCAAAAAATTGTGAATTAGTATTGAGGTGTCAATTTAAATAATATCTAATCTGCTAATGTGTAGGGATTGGGCGCAAGAGTGGGATAGTATGAACGGGTGGTCGGCATGGATTCAGTGGGCCAAAAGGCCTGTTTCCATGCTGTATAACTATCAATCAATCAATCAATGAAGATACCAATAACACAGCAATAGAATGTGTCATAAATATGGGCAGCACGGTGGTGCAACAGTAGAGTTGCTGCCTTACAGTGCCAGAGACCCAGGTTCGATCCTGACTACGGGTGCTGTCTGTACGGAGTTTGTATGTTTCCCCTGTGATTTTCTCTGGGTGCTCCGGTTTCCTCCCATATTCCCAAAGACTTGCAGGTTTGTAGATTAATTGGCTTTTGTAAAAATATAAATAGTCCCTAGCGTGTGTGAGATAGTGCCATTTTACAAGTGCATACTCGTTGGGCCGAAGGGCCTGTTTCCACGCTGTAACTCTAAAGTCTAAACTCAACTCAACTAAAATAAACTAAATACATTTTCTCAGTGGCGTCGCCATAGAATTTTCATACAAATGAAACAATAGCCAATTCCAAAGTACAACAGAGGGAAAGCTGCATATAAAATGCGATTAATATTCTTCCTGCTAAAGAAGACAGATTGTCAGAGCACAATATTGCACACTGATCAATGTGAAACAGCAAAGGAACTAGCTGTCCTATTGTTATGAGGTGCACCAAATATTAGAACCTGCCTCAATCTTCATCCTGTGGGAAAACTTGCTTCATCTTCCCGACTTGTTTAGCTGATGATAAAGGGCTCCATTAACAAAATCGGAACCAAATGAATAGTTGGAATAAGCTGCCTTACATACTAATTTGTTAACTTTGAATGTAATTGCAAGTCATTGATCTCCTTTAATCACTCCTTGGCTTTTCTAACAACAACCAAATGGCTTTTCCAATTTGTTTCCAGTCTGAACAATCCCTGCTGCAATAAATATTACGATAGTTCACAATAACAATTATAGACGCCCGAGATCTCAGGATAAATCAAGTGAGGTTATTCGGACGTAGCTTGTCGAGCTGCTGACTTAAAGCTTGGGACTTGGGAGAGCTGGTCCCACAAAGTTAATCTGCAAGTCGAATCGGTAGTAAAGAAAGCAAATGCGATGCTAGCATTTATTTCGAGAGGGCTTGTATACAAAAATAGGGATGTAATGCTGAGGCTCTATAAGGCGCTGTGGTAAGGCCGCATTTGGAATATTGTGAGCAATTTTGGGCACCATATCTAAGGGTCCAGAGGAGATTTACATGAATGATCCCAGGAATTAGTAGGTTAACATATGATGAGCGTTTGACGGCACTGGGCCTGTACTCGCTGGAGTTAGATGAATGAGGGGGGATCTCATTGAAACGTATGGAATAGTGAAAGGCTGGATAGAGTGGTTGTGGAGAGGATGTTTCCACTAGTGGGAGAGTCTAAGACTAGAGGTCATAGCCTCAGAATTAAAGGATGTTCTTTAAGGAAGATGAGGAGGAATTTATTTAGTCAGAGCGTGGTGAACGTGGAATTCTTTAACACATGTCAGTGGATATTTTTAAGGCAGAGATATATAGATTTTTAATTAGTACAGGTGTTAGAGGTTATGGGGGAAAAAGCAGGAGAATGGGGTTAGAAGGGAGAGATAGATCAGCCATGATGGGAAGAATGGCCTAATCCTGCTCTTACCTCTATGATCTTATGAAAGCGGCATCTGTGCTCTCTGCCTGACCTGCTGTTACCCCAGCATATAGACACAAAGTGCTGGAGGAACTCAGCGGGTCAAGCAACATCTCTGGAGAAAAGTAACATGTGGCGCTTTGGGTCGGAACCCTTCTTCAGTCTGCAGTTCATTCCTACACGAATTACTCCAGCAGTACAGGGCGGCACAATGGCGCAGCTGTAGAGATGCTGCCTTACAGCGCCAGGGACCCAGATTCGATCCTGAATACGAGTGCTGTCTGTACGGAGTTTGTACTGTCTCCTCGTGACCTGCCTGGGTTTTCTCCGGGAGCTCAAGTTCCCTCCTACTTTACATATCATTCATCATCATTGAAGACATTAGCGACGCAGTGGTGCTGGTTTCAGACAGGCACGGTGATGGACACGCCACACTCTTCTGTCCACCATGAAGCTGGCAAGCTCCTCTTTTGTCTCCACACATGCGTGTTCCATCAACATCTTCTGCATCATCTCGGTTGGCCGTCCTGGGTCACATCTTCCATGGGTGGGTTCCCACAGCACAACCTTGTTTGCTGGCATTTCTGGGTGTCGGTGGCAGTGACCAGCGAGCCTCATCCTTCTCAACCCGATCTTCTTGGCCAGAGGTGGATTCTTCCCATGGGGCGTTGGTGATGTGGATCAACAGACGTACAGGTTTGTAGGCTAATTGGCTTGGTAAAATTGTAATTTGTTCCTAGTGTGTGTAGGATAGTGTTAGTGTGCAGCGATCGCTGGGTGGTGCGGACTCAGTGGGCCAAAGGGCCTGTTTCTGCGCTGTATCATTAAACTAAACTAAACTACACTAAACCAAAGCCGGCAGATCCGTTCCCATAGCCGACTTCCACGGCCGACATTGTGGGCAGATATCTCAGCTCCCTGGCAGCCGAGATGGACCATTCCAGTACCGTTGGACTCCTCTCGGAGGCCGTGACCTCTGTTAGTCCGGCAAAACGGATAATCTGGAAGGCTTTGGAAACAAGGGTGCCGGAAAATCGGTGATGGACCTGGATTTATTTTTAAAACATCTAGTCAAAATCGACATGGAAGAGGCAAGTGATTTGGACTCATAGTTCATATAACATTGAAGGAAGAATCACAGGTTGATAGTACAGTACCATAAAAAATGCAAATGTTATTCCAGGTTTTACGCAAGAGTCGGCATATGTCAAAGCCCGGTGGCAATAAAGAACCCTTACAAATGTTTATAAAATGCCACACAGAGTGCTGTGCAGTATTAGAACTCTCAGCACAGGCTGGATTCTAAAGACTGAGGATGTCACATGATCACCACCATTCTGAAGATAGACACAAAGTGCCGGAGTAACTTAGCAGGTCAAGCAACATCTCTGGAGAAAAGGAATATGTGACATGTTGGTTCGGAACCCTTCTTCAGTCTGCAGTTCCTTCCTACACGAGTTACCCCAGCAGTTTAGGGACAGCATGGTTGTGCAGCGGTAGAGTTGCTGCATTACAGCGTCAGAGATCCGGGCTCAATCCTGACTACAGGTCCTGTCTGTAGGGAGTTTGTATGTTCTCCCTGTGACCTGGGTGAGTTTTGTCCGGGTGCTCTAGGCAACTGAACCATCCCACAACAACTAGAGAGCAGTCTTGAACTACTAACTACCTCACTGGAGACCTTCAGACTATCTTTGATTGGACTTTACTGTCTTTATCTTGCACTAAACATTATCCCCTTCATCATATATTCTATACACTATGGTTGTCTCGAGTGTAATCTTGTATTGTCTTTTTGCTGACTGTTTAGCATGCAACAAAAGCTTTTCATTGTACCTCGGTGCAGGTGGCACTAAACTAAACAATACTAAACTAAACTAAACTAAACTAAACATGTTCCAAGAAGCTCTGGCAACAGAATCATTATCACATCATTGGCATTCCCACGGAAGATGTTGGAGATGATATCTCCTCATTCCCTCCGGCAACGCTAAGCTTCCAAACACTGAAGAGTCAGAGAGTAATAGAGGTTTAGACTTTAGAGATACAGCGCCAACCAGCGATCATCCTGTACACCAAAGCCAATTAACCCACAAACCTGTACGTCTTTGGAATGTGGGAAGAAACCGGAGCACCCGGAGAAAACCCACAGGGAGAACGTACAAACTCTGCACAGACAGCATTCACAGTCACGATCAAATCTGTGCTTCTGTGCTGTGATACATCAGGGTGAGGTTCCAGGAGTTAAGCTATCCTCTTTTCTGAGGTATTCTTCAAATGCTTCAGGGTGGAAGCCGCTTTCTGCCACCCTGCCCCCACCCTCTACTTTCGGTCTGAAGAAGGTTCCAGACTCGAAACATCACCCATCATTATTCTCGAGAGACGCTGCCTGACTCGCTGAGTTACTCCAGCTCTTTGGTTCCGTCTTCTTGTATTCGGCTTGTATTCACTGGAGTATAGAAGGATGAGGGGGTGGTTCTTATAGAAACATATAAAATTATAAAAGGACTGGACGAGCTAGATGCAGGAAAAATGTTCCCAATGTTGGGCGAGTCCAGAACCAGGGGCCACAGTCTTAGAATAAAGGGGAGGTCGTTTAAGACTGAGGTGAAAAAAAACTTTTTCACCCAGAGAGTTGTGAATTTATGGAATTCCCTGCCACAGAGGGCAGTGGAGGCCAAGTCACTGGATCGATTTAAGAGAGAGTTAGATAGTGCTTGAGAGGCTAGTGGAGTCAAGGGATATGGGGAGAAGGCAGGCACGGGTTATTGATAGAGGACGATCAGCCATGATCGCAATGAATGCCGGTGCTGGCTCGAAGTGTTGAATGGCCTATTCCTGCACCTATTTTCTATGTTTCTACAGTATGTTTCTACCCAAGGGATCATTTACAGACACAACCTACCAATCAGTTCTTGGGTTTCTAGGGTGAAACTGGAGCTCCCCAAGGAACTCCTACACATCCACAGGGAGAAGGTACAAATACCACAGAGGTCAGGATTGAACCTAGGGTCACTGGAGTTGTGACACAATGGTTCTACCAATGTAACACACATAAACACAAGTGTGCAATACTCTGATCACTAATGAGTGTTGCTAAAGTGCCTGTTCCTAAGATAAGATAGTAAGGTAAGACTATACTTGTAACCTTGTATAGGGCGGAGATATCATCTCAGTATCTCACTACCTCAGTAGCCGTCAGTTAATACTGTCTGGAACTTCTCCAGGTGTCCAGAGAGAGCATATTGACCGGTTGCATCATAGTCTGCTTTGACAACTCGGAACGCCCAGGAGTGAAAAAGAACTGCAAGAAATTGTGTACACTGCCCAGTCCATCACGGGTCCTGACTTCCCCACCATCCAAGGGATCTACAGGAGTCACTGCCTCTAAAAGGCAGCCAGCATCATTAGAGACCCACACCACCCTGGCCACACACTCATTTCACTCCTGCCATCGGGAATAAGGTAAAGGAGCCTCGAAACTGTAACGTCCAGGTTCAGGAACAGCTTCTTCGCTACAACCATCAGGTTATTAAACACTGCAACCTCCAAATAGCTTCTGAACTATTTAGACGTGCCAGCATTGGTTGTGCTGTTGCAAGTTAGAATTTCATTGTTCTTTAGGACAAATGACAGTAAAACACTCTTGACTTAATGGATTTCACAATGGCTTTGACTCGCCTCCAAAGTTGCGCCAGTATTGGGTACTATATTTGTGTAGGTCACAGAAAGGATATGACCATTTGGCAGCATATACTTGTTAGGTTAGTGGAAAGTTTTACCTTTTGCTTGGGACCCCCCCTGGTCCCCATGGTAAACCTCTAACACACTCATTTTGATGGGGCACAAATGTTGAGATGCGTGTGATGACTTTTTAAAGATTGCATGAGACATGAGGCTTCTGCTGAATATTCTGACTTGTTTGACCTTTTCAGCAGTAAATGTCAATTTTCAGCGTTTGCACCATTTTATGAATTTTAATCAGCAGACGCGTGATGATGGGGAAAAAAAGGACACGTACACAGCTCCCTGTTCTGTCCCGTGCACTCCGAGTACAGCTGAATGACAACACAGGCGACTATGGTGGCGAGTCTGGGCTACCACACGGTTGTAGAGACGAACTCAAGACTCGGGGCCCAGTGGATCGCAGCTAATGGGGTAGCCCACTGATCCGGCCCCTGCTCGGCCCCCGAGGACCAGAGACCGGGAGGATGGAGCCGGTGGTGACGACGGACTCGACGGGCGAGGAGTGAGGCCAGTGGGAGAGGAGAGGGAACCGGGATCTGGCAAAGAATTCCACAGATTCACCATCCTCTGACTAAAGAAACGCCTCCTGGCCGTGGTTCCGTCTGGCCACTGCGCCCTCGAGGTCGGCTGCGGGAGGCACCCCCGGAGAAAAAAGGTGGACTCAAAATGTCATCTATTCTTTTTCTCCAGAGATGCTGCCTGACCCGCTGAGTAACTCCAGGACTTTGCACCTATCTAGAGCTGAAGGACAAGTGGTTTGATCCAGAATTGTCAAAACAATACTTTTGCAAATGCTCCCGTTTTAGTGCCAACATATTTAACTTCCTCAGAATCAGAATCAGAATCAATTTATTTGTCATTTGGACCCCTGGAGGTCCAAACGAAATGCCGTTTCTGCAGCCATACATAACACACAAATAGACCCCAGACACAACATAATTACATTTAACATAAACATCCATCACATAACTGTGATGGAGGCCAAATAAACGTATCTCTCCCCTGCACTCTCCCCCCCCCCCCCCCGATGTCAGAGTCAAAGTCATAGCCCCCGGCTGGCGATGGCGATTGTCCCGCGGCCATTAAAGCCACGCCGGGTGATGCAAGGTCGCACACCGGGTCTTGGTGTTGGAGCCCCCGGTGTGCGCTCGCAGAGTCCGCGGCCATTCCAGCCGCGCGGGGCAGCGGAGCTAGGCCCCGCTCCAGGAGCTCTTCGACCCCGCAACTCGGGCGGGAGAAGTCGCCGCTGCAGAAGCCCCGAAAAGCGGTCTCCCTCCAGGGAGCCGTGGGCTCGGCGCCGTCGACCACAGACCTGTAGAGAGCCTCTATCTCTCCGGCAGCAGCAGCAGCAACAGCATCAGCAGCAGCAGCGCTCCTCCACCGCTCCGGACTCGGCCAGCTCCGCGACGGTGAGGTGAGTCGACACCCGAGTCCCCGGTCTCTTCCCGTTGGAGGCCGCTCCTCGTTACGGCCTCAACGACGACTGAGACCCGACGAGAAAAGGTCGGGTCTCAGTGCAGGGAGAGATTCAAAAAGTTTCCCCCCCCCCTCCCCCCCCCCCCACACACACACACCTCCTTCTCATTGTTAACATTGGTACAGAAGTCCAACACCACCAGGTTCGGGAGCAAACACTTTCCTACCAACCATCATGTTCTTGAAGCATTCGAAACAACCTTGGGTAGAATGGATGTGGAGAGAATGTTTCCACTAGTGGGAGAGTCTAGGACGAGAGGTCACAGCCTCAGAATTAAAGGACGTTCATTTAGGAAGGAGATGAGGAGGAATTTGATTAGTCAGAGGGTGGTGAATCTGTGGAATTCTTTGGCACAGAAGGCTTAGGAGGCCATGTCAGTGGATATATTTAAGGCAGATACACTGTAGATAGATTCTTGATTAGTGTAGGTGTCAGAGGTTATGGGGAGAAGGCAGGAGAATGGAGTTAGGAGGGAAAGATAGATCAGCCATGATTGAATGGCGGAGTGTACGTGATAGGCCGAATGGCCAAATTCTGCTCCTATCTCTTATGATCTTATGATTTTATGAGCCGTAATCCCAGCTTGAGAATGGAACACAACAGCCTACTTCTTGCACCTCCAAGGACTTATTTTTTCTAATTATGTGTTGCCTTGAATTTTTCAGTCTTCTTTCCATTAGAATGTCCAATGTAGACTTAATACTTTAGAGATACAGCGGAATACTTTAGTGGAAACAGGCCCTTAGGCCCACTGAGTCCCTGCCAACCACCAACCACCCTGTACATCAGCACTATCCTACACACCAGGGACAATTTACAATTCGCAGAAGCCAATTAACCTCCAAACCTGCATGTCTTTGGGATGAGGGAGGAAACCGGAGCACCCGTACACACAGCACCCGTAGTCAGGATCGAACCGGGGTCTCCAGCACTGTAAGACCTGGTCGTTGATCAGGATAAACTATTATGCAGTGCACTCTCTCATCGACTCTCTGACTAAAATCACATTCACCAATTTCTCAATTTTTGCTTCAAGTTGATAACTGGGCCAATGTTTTATAAACGTCATCAAACTGAGCACAATCCCTGGAATTAAACGTCGGATTAATTATTTCGGAAGTTGCAAATGAGAACTTCTGTCACAGATGGCAGCATGCTTGGCTCTCTTGGTTATTCTTCCCACTGAGCAAGAATGGACTTTAATTTTTCAGTCAGAGTGGCATTCATTGTATCTGCACAGCCCATCATTATTCTTCATGTTCAGTTTGACTGGCAGAAGGTGATAAATCAAAACAGCTGCAGGCAAAATGTATCCCCCATCACTCATTCTCTGAAGTGCTGTAATGTGTAATAAAAGATTAGGATTCCCCTCAGGAAAGGTGAAAGCGTGGCAGATTAACAAGAGAGAAGCATGGTTTTCATTGTTATTAATACAGAAGGACTGGCCCATTTGTTTTGAAATGTTGAAGGTCATATGGAGGGATACTTACTAAAATTATTTTCAATGAACTTACAGAGCATTAGCATTCATCTATCATAGCGATGGGACTGTAGACATTGTTATGTGTTGTTACAACAAACTCAATCTGTACATCATGGCCAAAATTGAGCGAAACAACAAGCATGGCGGCACAGTGGCACAACCGCACAGTTGCTGCCTTCAAGTGGGGTGCTAATGACATTACTGGTTCCATTTTTCTTACATTTGTGGAGACTGGTGGCACGGTGGCGCAGCGGCAGAGTTTGCTGCTTTACAGCGCCAGACACCTGGGTTCGATCCTGACGACGGGTGCTGTCTGCACGGAGTTTGTATGCTCTCCCTGTGGATTTCCTCTGGGTGCTCCGGTTTCCTCCCACACTTCAAAGACGTGCAAGTTTGTAGGTCAATTGTCAACAATTTTAAAAACATTGTAAATTGTCCCTAGTGTGTAGGCTAGTGCTAGTGCACGGGAATATCACTGGTTGACGAGAACTCGGTGGGATAAAGCGTCTGTTTCCGCGCTGCATCTCTGAAAAGGCCCACTAGACAAAGAGTTGTCTTGGGAACATAAGAAATAGGAGCACAGAAGCCTTCCCTGCCATTCAATATGATCGTGATTGATCTCTGCTGGCCTTAACTCCACTCTTGTACCAGTTCCCCATAACTCTCAAATCCTCAATCTTTCATGTAGATATCTAATATTTATCACGTTCAAGATATCCATTGATCGGGTCTCCACCACCCTCTGGAGAAAATTCAGGAGATTCACCACCCTCTGAGAAAAGAGGTTTCTATATGAAAAGAGGAGGTCATGTTGCAGTTGTATAAGACGTTGGTGAGGCTGCATTTAGAGCAGTGGTTCCCAACGTGGGGCGTATGCCCCACAGGGGGGCAATTTGATTTTTAAGGGGGGCAATTGAGGAGGTCTGGGTCCAAATTTTCGTTTTATTTTTTTTTACAATTTTTTAGTAATTTCTTGCTCAGAACTTTAATTGTCTTTTGTTTATTTCATTCTTCTTTTTCATGGATGCCATGTTCTTTTGAAGCGTTTAAACCAACGTATTGGCGTTTTAAGCTTCTTCAGCTGAAACGGAGTTCACTTTTTAAATGATAAGAATTATATATCACCACATGGGGGGGGGGGGGGCATCAGGATTTTAGAGGGGATTAGGTGGGGCATGGCCAAAAAAAGGTTGGGAACCACTGATTTAGAGTATTGTGTTCAGTTCTGGGCACCGTGTTATAGGAAAGATGTTTGTCAAGCTGGAAAGGGTACAGAGAAGATTTATGATGTTGCCTGGACTAGAAGGTCTGAGCTCTAGGGAGAGGTTTAGGCTGGGACTCTATTCCTTGGAGCGCAGTAGGATGAGGGGTGATCTTATAGAGGTGTATAAAATCATGAGAGGAATAGATTGGGTACAGTACATGCAAAGAGTATCTTGCCCAGAGATGGTGAATCGAGGACCTGAGATCATAGGTTTCAGGTGAAGAGAAAAAGATTTAATAGGAATCTGAAGGGTAATTTTTTTCACATAAAAGGTTATAAGATCCCAGATAGGAGTAGAATTCGGCCATTCGGCTAATTAAGTCTACTCCACCATTCAATCATGGTGGATCTATCACTCCCTCCTAACCCCATTCTCCTGCCTTCTCCCCACAACCCCTGACATCCATACTAATTATTAATCTTGTGGTGGTGTGGGTATGGGTTTAGTTCAGTTTAGTTGTGTTTATTGTTAGGTGTATCGAGATACAGTGAAGCTTTTGTTGTGTGCTGATCAGTCAGCGGAAAAACAATACAGGATTATAATTGAGCCGTCCACATTGTACAGATACAGGATATAGGGAATAAAGTTTAGTACAAGATAAAGTCCGATCAAAGATAGTCCGAGCATCTCCAATGCTCAAGACTTTTGAGTGCTGGTAGGATGGTTCAGTTGCCTGAAAACAGCTGGAAGGAAGCTGTCCTTGAATCTGGAGGAGTGCGTTTCCATACTTCTGTACCTCATGCCTGATGGGAGAAGGGAAAAGAGGGAGTGACTGGGGTGTGGCTCATCTTTGATTACGCTGGTCTAAAGAGTTCCTTGTTTCTCCATTCTTTCCCAAGGTTGATCTTCAATGAGGGAACCAGACAATGGTGTGTGAATAGGATGATCTTGTCTTCCCTTGAAGTCAGCTTTGATTAAGAATGCCCATTTGGAGTATTGTGAGCAGTTTTGGGTCCCATATATCTGAGGAAGGATGTGTTGGCATTGGAGAGGGTCCAGAGGAGGTTTACAAGAATTATCCTAGGGAGTTTAGAAGGATGAAGGGAGACCTCATTGAAATTCGATTCTAGCTAGGGGTGCTGGCTGTACGGAGTTTGTATGATCTCGCCATGACTGCGTGGGTTTTCTTCAAGTGCTCTGGTTTTCTTCCATATTACAAAGGTGTGTAGGTTTGTAGGTTAATTGGCTTCGGTAAAATGGTAAATTGTCAGGAACTCGGGTCTCTGGCGCCGTGAGGCGGCAACTCTACCGCTGCTCCACCGTGCCGCCTCAGAATGGGGATCTGTTGGGCTACAAATTTAGTACGTCCAAAGCAAGGCAACTACGTAAGTAGCAGGTAATTTGCATGTCTGAATTAATCATGTTGGTTACATTATATTTAATAATTTAGACGTGTTTTAAAGTGATTTGAATTTTAAATTATTTATTTCTCTTTAATTGATTTTTAACAGTTCTTGAATGTCAAGGACATGGAGAGGTATTCAAAAGGTGTGGCGAGGCAAGGAACTGCATATGCTGGAATCTTGAGCAAAACACAAAGTGCTGGAGTAACTTAACGGGTCTGGCAGCCTCTGTGGAGGGAATGGATAGGCGACATCTCAGGTCTGGAGCCTTCTTCAGACTATGCAGATGCTGCCTGACCCGCTGAGTTACTTCAGTGCTTTGTATTCACTAGGTGTATCAGTCTTGGCAGCCGTAGTTTACTTTACTTTAGTTTAGAGATATGGCTAACCGGAAATTGGAGCACCCGGCGAAAGCCCATGCAGTTATGGGGAGAATGTACAAACTCCGTAGAGACAGCACCCGCAGTCAGGATCGACCCCGGGGCTCTGGTGCTGTGAGGCAGCAACTCTACTGTGCCACCAGGTGACAATGATCTTTGTTAGAATGCTGTTGCATTTTTCCTTTCACTCATCGTAGTGGTTTAAAACTATTCCTACATGATACAAACAACTTTCTACATGGTAGAATTTTTAAAACTATTTAAGACTACTCTTCTACCCCCCCAAAAAAAATGTTATTGCACAAATATTGTGGTTATTAAGCTGTGGGTTTTTTTTTTCTTGCTTACAGAGAAACACATTCTTTCTGATTCCAAAGATAGACACAAAATGCTGGAGTAACTCAGTGGGACAGGCAGCATCTCTGGATAGAAGGAATGGGTGACGTTTTGGGTCGAGACCCTATCTTGGGTTTAAACCAGCAACTGCAGTTCCTTCCTGCACATTTCTTTCTATTCCACCCAGCTTACACTTGACTCTCCAGGAGTCAAGTCATATCAAGTTTGATCCTCCAGGAGTCCAGAGTTAAATCAAGACAGTTTAATTGTCAAAATGTTCTGATAAAGGAACAATGGGTGGCATGATGGCATGGTGATGGAGTTGCTGCCTTACAGTGCCAGACACCCGGGTTTGATCATGACTACGGGTGCTTGTCTGTATGGAGTTGTACGTTCTCCCGATGACCTGTGTGGGTTTTCTCCAGGTGGTCCGGTTTCCTCCCACTCTCCAATGATGCACAGGTTTGTAGGTTAATTAGCTTTGGTAAGTAGTAAATTTGACCCCAGTGTGTAGGATAGTGTTAGTCCACGGGGTGATCAGTGGTTGGTGCAGACTTAGTAGGCCAAGGGGCCTGTTTCCGCACTGCATGTTTAAAGTCAAAAGTCTAAAGTTAACTCAGCAGCACCTGATGATTAATTATAAATTTGAAGTCAAGTCAATAGTGCTTAATAAAGCTACATACCAGTAAAGAAATAATAAGATTCTTACTTGCCACAGCTTAACATGCCCGTAAATGCATATAACACACAGATTAATATATAATAATCAATAATGCCATAAATTAATAACCATAATACTATGTAACCATAATAATGCAATACCACACTCCATGAGGCAATTAAAGACATGGTCTATTGAAGATCATATTTTGAGTTGTGCTGTATTGAAGAGCCTTGGGTTGCTCGGAAGAAGCTATTTTTGAACCTGGTGGTCATGGTTTTCAGGCACCTGTACCCAAAAGCTTGTCACTGCACCTTGGTACACGGTAAACTAAATTCAAACTAAACTCAAACTTGGCTACAATTCAGTGCACCTGCTTTATCACCTCGCCCCTAGCCAACAATGGACAATTGTAAACTCCACCTTTCCTGAGTCAGCAGTCCACAATTTGCTGCAATTTCCTGCGGTTTTGGATGGAACTGTTCCCAAACCAAGATGCGATGTATCCCGATAAAGTGGTTTCCATGGTGCATCTGTAAAAGTTGGTGAGAGTTGTAGGGGAAATGCCAAACTTCCTAAGCCTTCTAAGGAGGTCGTTGGTCATTGGTCGTTGCTTCAATATGCGTGGTCCAAGCAAAATTGTTGGTGATATTGACTCCTAGTAAGTTGAAGTTTTCAAATGCCCACCAAATGGCCACCACAGTTTTCAAATGTCCACAGGCAGTGTCCACCACTCTCTGTAGTCTCCTTCTCTACTGGGTGTTGAAGTTGTTCAGTATATGCTCTCTACCATATACCTATAGAAATTTAATAGAGTATTCAATGATATGCTGAATCTCCTCAATCTTCTAAGGGAGCAGAGTCATTGAACGGCTTTCTTTTTAATGCATCAACGTGTTAAACCCACGACAGATCTTCAAAGATATTCAGGCCCAGAACTTGAAGCTTGGTTTAGTTTTAGTTTAGAGATACAGAACAGGCCCTTCGGCACACCATGTCATTGCCTACCAATGATCCCCGCACACTAACACAATCCTGCACACTAGGGACAATTTACATATACCGAAGTTAATTAACCTACAAATCTGCACGTCTTCGGAGCATGGGAGGAAACCGGAGCATCCGGAGAAAACCCATGTGGTCACAGGGAGAATGTACCAACTCTATACAGACAGCACCAGTAGTCAGGATAGGACCCGGGTCTCTAGCGCTGCAAGGCAGCAACTCCACCGCTGCACCACTGTGCCGACCTATTGATTCTTTCCACCCCATCCCGTCGAATTGGAATTTTACTTCGGAGTCACGTGAGTGACTACGTGAAGGACCCCGCCAGGACGTATGCTTGTCATATCGCTTTCACGCTTGCGAAACGACAGGCGGGGTTGAGCGTTCCCCCGCAGCGGTAAGTTTGAAACCGCGACCTACAGGTAAGTGATTTACTCTGCGGTAGTTTTTGTCCCCGCGCTGTTTTTACACAGGGGGGGAAGCTGGACAAAATAGTGTCCACAAGTGCTGCGAGTGAAGCTGGCTGGGGAGGACCGTGAAGTTGCAGGAGCCAGCAGCAGCTGAAGGCACAAGCCCGTAAGGGATCAGCTGTGCCGACGTTTGGTCCCGCGCCGGCCAGAACACCACGGCCGGGTGGGAGACTATTCAGAATGGGGCCGTCGACTTTGACAAGTCGAAACGGCAGGAGGCGGGGTGGAACGACGTTCCCCCGTAGCGACAATTTAAGCCTGGACCTGCAGGTAAGTGATACTGCAGTCTTTATTGTTCCCATACTGTTCTACAGGTGGAGAAACATGCACAAGGCAAAGAAGTCGACCAGAGCTGCGGCAAAGCTGGCGGGGGAAGACCGCGGAGTTGCGGACGCCAGCAGCGGCCGGCGGCACAGGAATCACCCGTAAGGGAACAGCTGTGCCCGACTTCGCCCCCGCACCGGCCAGATTAAACACTGCATCTGGGCGGGAAGGCAAGAAGAAAACCAAAAGAGTCGTTGACTGATGAGTCCGACTTTGAGCAGCCGCGAGCGGCCAGCGACCGTGAGCGCTGGAGCCGGTTGGAGAGGCTTATGGAGCAAAAGCTCCAACATGACAGACTTCGGGAGATGCAGTCTAGTCACCGTGGGGATATAAAAAACACCCACAGCAGCACCTCTTGTAGGGCTGCACAGTGCAGCTCCCTCGTCAGAGGGGAGTACTGGGGGGTCAATTCTGGGCTGACCCTGAAGAGGGGTTTTGACGAACAAAACTACAAGTGTGCAGGGGGTGCAGGAAGGCAAAATCTACTGGTCATGGTGTCCAAATACATACAGCCAGACCACGATGGACACCACTGCAAAAATACTTGGGACCAGGAAACTGCGCATCCCTGAATGTTCCAGTCGTGGAAATAACATCTGAAAACATGTCGGAGCAGGACTTAGAAAAACCCTGGGGCTCATAAAGGCGACAACATTAAGGATCCCCTACAGCCAAAGACAGCACCCGTATGCACCCACCAGCAGAACAAGAGAAGCTGGTGAAAGCTCAAAGGCCGGGCATACAGGACAGCGATCTTTTAGGGGGCATTGAGGGGGCAATTGTTTATCTATGCATTCCTTTTCTGCATCATCAGTCGGGTATTACGAAAAATACAACAAGACTCGGCGTCGGTTAATTGTTAGTGCCGATTGGCCTACTTAACCATGGTTCCCTGTGATACTCGACATGGGTTTTAACCATGTATCACCATCCTGAAACAACCAGATTATTGGTTCATCCCGTAACAGGGGAACCCATCCATGTCAAATACAACAGACCTATCAATTTGTAGAATCTAAAGAACTGGCAAGTTCTCGTTTAATCTTGCTATTCATTATACTTCCCAACAATACCTGAAAATGTTTTTGTATTTCTCAGTGTGCCATGGTATCTGTGGAGACAGAAGCAGGAGCTAATGTATCAGATCACCATGAATAGTCATCAATCTAAAACAGTAACGATCATTCACTCTCTACAGATGCCGTCTGATCTGTTGAGCATTCCTCAGATTTTCCATTTCTGCTGCCAAATTTCACCTGCAGTGTTTTGTTTCGGGAATAAAATAATTCTTCCTTAATTTTCACACAGGCAGTGGGAACAACCAGCCTCGCCTTCTTCCCTAACCCCACAGTTTTACATTTGGTGTTTCTAGAGGGAGATGCCGGTGTGGTCAAAGCTCGTGGAGGTCAGAACCTCGGGGTCAAAGCTGGAGTCGGCCGCAGACGGAGTCTCAAGGCTGGGCCGGGGTGAACAGGCCACGTTGCCAAGAACTAAGGGGGACACGGCATGGGGCAATGGGCACCAAGAGAACAAAGAGGGAGCCGGCGTGGGGGACGAAGAAGGGATAAGTACTTGTTGTAACTTTGTCGGCACCTTTGTGGCGACCCTGTTGTGTACTTTGTATGAAAAAATAAATAATCTCACTGTACCTAGGTACAAGGACAACAAAGCAGCATCATAGGTACTAAAGTCAAAACCTTTAGTTCAGAGATACTGCGTGGAAACAGGCCCTTCGGCCCACATAGTCTCACTGACCAGTCATCTCCCGCACACTAACACAATCCTACACAAACTAGGGGGAGGGGGACTGGGGTTTACATTCATACCAAACCAAATAACCAACAAACCTGTATGTCTTTGGAGTGTGAGAGGAAACCGAAGATCTCTGGGAAAACCCACGCAAGCCACGGAGAGAACGTACAAACTCCATACAGACAGCAACCGTAGTTAGGATTGAACCCGGGTCTCTGGTGCTGTGAGGCAGTAGATCTACCGCTGCACCACCGTGCCGTCCTTGTTTGACTAGAAGCATCAACATCTATGAAGAATGGCAGTGTTATGGTGTATACCATTAAAAAATTGATAATAGAAAATGTCCCAAGGCAGCTGACACCTACAAACCTCACACCTCACAACCAGTATTTAAATAATAAGTAAAAAATACTGTGGATGTTGAAAATGAGACGTAACAACAGGAAATGTTACTGTGTAGGAAGGAACTGCTGATGCTGGTTTACACCAAAGATAGACACAAAAAGCTGGAGTAACTCAGCGGGACAGGCAACATCTCGGGAGAAAAGGAATAGGTGACATTTTGGGTCGGAGTCTGAAGAAGAGTTCCAAGCCAAAACATCA
Organism: Leucoraja erinaceus; assembly: GCF_028641065.1. Lineage (NCBI taxonomy): Eukaryota > Metazoa > Chordata > Chondrichthyes > Rajiformes > Rajidae > Leucoraja > Leucoraja erinaceus. The sequence continues at coordinate 86,940,628 of NC_073381.1, forward strand.
TCTGTTCCTTTGTCCAGAGATGCTGCCTGACTCATTGAGTTATTCCAGCACTTTGTGTCTATCCTAGTCTTCTAACATGCTGGACCTTCTTCAGACTGAGAGTCAGGGGTGAGGGAACCGAGAGGTATGAAAAGGTGCATAGAACAAATTAATGAAAGGTATGCAAAAAGACAGATCAAAGTCAGCAATGATGATCAGGGAAAGGTGGGAGCCCACAATGGTCCATTGTTGGCAGTGGAGAAGGTGATAACAAGTGATACAATCAGTGAAACTCAGCAGGCCAACAGTGAAACTAACAATATGACTAGGGTGGAGGAGGAATGAAAGAGAGGGGATGCAATGGTTATTGAAGTTGGAGAAATCAATATTCAAACTTCGACACAAAATTCTGGAGTAACTCAACGGGACAGACAGCATCTCTGGAGAGAAAGAACGGGTGACGTTTTGGGTCAAGACCCTTCTCGACCCAAAATGTCACCCATTCCTTTTCTCCAGAGATGCTGCCTGTCCCATTGAGTTACGCCAGCAGTTTGTATCAATCTTCGAATTAAACCAACATCTGCAGTTCATCCCCACTCAATATTCATACTGCTGGGGTGTAAGCTGCGTAAACAAAATATGAGGTGCTGTTCCTGCAATTTGCATTTGGCCTCACTCAGTGGAGGATGCCCGGGACAGAAAGATCAGTGTGGAGATAAGAAGGGATGTTAAAATGTTTGCCAACCGGGAGATGGCATGGGCCAAGGCGGATTGACCAAAGGTGTTCCGTGCAACCTGTGTTTTTCTCACCATGGATGCTGCCTGATCTGCTGAATATTCCCAGTACTTTCTGCTTTAAATTCAAGGAAACATTTGCTTGATTGATTACCTGTAATCCTTAATAATGATGGCACAAGGCTAGGGCAGTCAATATTTCAATACCAAAGCAATAATTCACTCAGGAGTTTGATTATGGAAGTGTCATTTTTCTCATACTTGGCCATTAAATTACATTTTACCTTTTCAATAATTTAGCCTCATAGCACTGTTCGATCTGGGGATTAGCAACACTTGCATGTTCAACTGCGTGCTAACTGTTTTAACTCTTACCTTATTTTATTGCCCGAACATTCTCATTGACTAGAGATCGATCAAAACACAAATTAAAATTTCAGGCTTGAATAATTTAGTCATTTCTCGGCCATTGAAATCTAAGTATGATGAAGCCAATATTTAATAACTACTGTAAACAGGGTTTCATCTGCCAAAGGATATTTATTCAACGTAATACCTTTCTTCGGAAAATATCTTAATTTTCTCATTATCAAGTGGAGTTGTGAGTATTGATGTGCAGGAACTGCAGATGCTGGTTTAAACCGAAGATAGACACAACATGCTGGAGTAACTCAGTGGGTGAGGCAGCATCTCTGGAATAGGTGACATTTTGGGTCGAGACTCTTCATCAGACTGAAGAAGGGTCTCGACCCGAAAAGTCACATATTCCTTCTCTCTGGTTATTGATGATTTGAATTCAGCGAGTTAATTTTTTTCTGGTAGGAGGGTGAACCAGGGTACACAAAAAAGCTGGAGAAACTCAGTGGGTGCAGCAGCATCTATGGAGCGAAGGAAATAGGCAACGTTTCGGGCCGAAACCAGGGTAATGCCTCCAGCTTCTTCAAGGTCAGCTGCAGGAGGTGAACCCCGGGAAACAAAGATGGCCGGGCGAGGAGAGGAGAGGAGTTGATGCACGGGAACTGTTCTAGTACATCGAGTGCGCAGGCCGACCAGACTTTGCACTTTGAATAATGGCGCCAAAGCACACGGTGGCGCCCGCATGTGTAAGTACATGCAACAATATATTCACTGTGCATTTGCATACATGACGAATAAAGCACCATTGCACCATTGAACATTTGCTTTTTGTGTCTTTTTGCAAGCAATCCCAAGGCGCTTGCACCCAATAAAGTTCAGTTGAAGATCTTTCTGTTGTGATTCAGCGAATGCATCAATCACAGCAAAAGCAACATGAAGATCAGGTAACTTGCTTCAGTGGTGATGATATAGCTTAGATACCGAGGAGAACTACTGACACTTTTTATTTTACAATTTCTGCGATGAGATTTGTAACACCTACCTCAATTAAATAACTTGCCCAAAGGACAGCAATTCCAACAATTAAGCATTCCCTCTGTTCAGGACTTCTTCTCTTCTTCCATGTTTCTACTTCCCGCACCTCCCCCCCCCCCCCCCCCCCCCCCCACCACCCCAACAATCAGCCTGCTTTTTCTTCCCCTCCCCACAATGTCTGTTACTTGTCCCCTTCTACAATCAGTCTGTTACCTCCCCCTCTCCCCCTACAATCAATTTAGTTCAGATTCAACTATTCCATGATTCAATAAGTCAATGATCCAATGATTTAATGATTCAATGTTACTTTATTGTCACGTACCTAGGTTTACAGTGGAACCTAAACAACAGCGGTATAGTTGCTGCCTTACAACACCAGAGACCTCGGTTCGATCCTGACTACGGGTGCTGTCTGTACGGAGTTTGTACGTTCTCCCCGTGAACGCATGGGTTTTCTCTGAGATTTTCGGTTTCCTCCCACACTCCAAAGGCGTACAGGTCTGTAGGTTTAATTGTCTTGGTATAAATGTAAATTACCCTTGAGGGCCTGTCCCACTTACGCCACCTTTACAGGCGACTGCTGGCACCTGTGATAGGTCGCCGAAATTTTTAACATGTTGAAAATTCAGCAGGCAACCAGAAAGACGCTACAACTCTTTGGAGAACTCTCAAGACCATAGGAGACCTCACATGACCATATAGTCTGTATGGTCTCCAGATCTCCAAAGAGTCATAGCGTCTTTCTGGTTGCCTCTGTTGAAACATGTTGAAACTTTTGGCGACCTATCACGGGTGCTGGCAGTCGCCTGTAAAAGTCGCGTAAGTGGGACAGGCCCTTTAGTGCGAGTAGGATAGTGTTAGTATGCAGAGTTTGTTGGCCATGCCGACCAGTGATCCATACATATATATATATGTGTATTTTGTATGTGTATTTATGTATGTGCATTATGTATGTGTATTTATAATGTGTATATATAATATATATTTATAGATCATTTATATACACACACACACACACACACACACACACACACACACACACACACACACACACACATGTATATGTATATGTATATAAACCATGAAATGGTATGACTTAAAATGTGCAGCTGAGAATTTTAAACTCCGTAGTCTCAAGTACACAAGATAAATTTGAAACCATTGTATGTGTTACTTTAATTTAAGGGTCAGAACGCAAGTTTCATTCACTCAATTTGTGATAGATAATTTACATAATTGAAATATATTTTATTCTTCAGTGAAAATAAACCTGGGAAAAGGGATTAAACTGACCTGACTTTGCAACTATACTCCATTATCCTGTTGTGCAGCCTCCACCTTGCATCAATCATTGTCATTGCGCTTCCTTGCATTGTGCTGAATCTTTTGTGTTTAATACTGATAAGTAGATTAATTAAGAAAGTGATCTGCATGTACATTAGATTGCAGTGGCTGCCTTGACATATATGTTGTGCCTTTCAAAACCTTACACTTTTGAAGGTCAACAACAAACCCACCAGTCTCCCCCTGACCTTGGAGAGGGATTGAGCAAAACATCAAGCCATGATTATAATGGCAAACAAAACATATGCTTCTCCACTTTACTATGCTTTCATAGGTTACTAGACTAAGTGGGACCCATTGGGTCCCAGTCACACGGGAGGCCTGGTCCCCCAACGCAACCATTCCCCAAAGCAACATTCCACCACTCACTCATAGCCCCCAACGCAACCATTCCCCAAAGCAATATTCCACCACTCACCCATAGCCCCTAACGCAACCATTCCCCAAAGCAATATTCCACCACTCACCCATAGCCCCCAACGCAACCATTCCCCAAAGCAATATTCCACCACTCACCCATAGCCCCTAACTGCGCATTCCCCGGCTCATATTCCACCACTCACCCATAGCCCTCCCTGCAACCCCCCCCTCTTCCACCACTGTGTGGGAGGGGAGGCGCGGCTTATTTGGGATGTCCCTGAGCGGATCCCCCTCCTCTGTAGTGTGGGAGGGGAGGGGGAGGGAAGTGGGATGTGCAGCGGAGGGGGTGTAGGGTAGGGAGGGGGGAGGGAGGGTGTGTGTGGACGGGAGGGTAGGAGAGGGGGGTGGGGGGAGGGGGGTGTGTGGCGGGGGAGCTGTGGGGTGTGAGGGGAGATGTGTATGTGGGCAGAGGGGGAGGGGTGGGAGGAGGAGGAGGAGGGATATGGAAAGGGGTGTGTAGGTGAGGGGTGAGAAGGGTGTGTGTGTGTGAGAAGGGGGTGTGTGTGTGACAGGGGTGTGTGGCCGGGGTGGGGGGGGGGGGGGGTGGGGGGGGGGGGGTGTGTGGGGGCGGGATGTGGTTTCTGAGGGTGGGAGGGGGTTGCAGGGGGGGGGGGGTTGGTGGGGGGGTGGGGGCGGGGGTTGTTGTGGGGTGGGGAGGTGTGTGGGTGGGGGTTTGTGGGGGGAGGGGGGTGTGTGGGGGGGGGGGGTAGTGAGCTCGGAGAAAAAATGGGGGAGAGCCATGGGGGGAGTGGGGGTATCACGGGGGAGGGGTGGGGGGGGGAGCCAGCTAGGGGAATAAGAGGGGTAGTGACAGGAATTGGCGGTGCGATGGGGACTCACAGTGGGCGCTGGTCGTTCTCCTCCGCCAGGATCAGAGTCTCCACTTTCGTTTGGCGACATCGGCGACATCTCCACTCCGGCTGGGCTTTGGCTCCAACTCTGGGCTGGGCTCTGACTCTGGGCTGGGTCTCTGGGCTGGGTCTCTGACTCTGGGCTGGGTCTCCGATGCTGGGCTGGGTCTCCGACTCTGGGCTGGGTCTTCGACGCTGGGCTGGGTCTCCGACTCTGGGCTGGGTCTCCCACGCTGGGCTGGGCTGGGCAGGGTCTCCCACGCTGGGCTGGGCTGGGCAGGGTCAGGGTCTCCGACGCTGGGCTGCTTGGGGCTGGGCTGATTCGGGTCCCTTCAAAAATTGTGTCAAGTTGGAAACCTCCGCCGGCCATCCTCAGCTCCAGTAAAGACGCGATGGTGCAGGAAGGGGTGGACCTGACTGGGGAGTGACAGGGGAAGAGACTAATCCGCGTGGCGCTGACTGGCAGAAGAGATCGATCTGCGCGCGCGCGTTTTTTAAAGATTTTTGGAACCTCACTAACTTTTACGACATTCAACCAATCAGAATCGCAACACAGGAGAAAGGTGAGTGAACTGGCGAAAAATCGTAGGGCTATTGCAAACCGTTTTTGCACAAATAGAAAAACCGTGCAAACCGGTAGAAAACAAGATCAAAATTTTAGAGATAGATAGATAGATAGATAGATAGATAGATAGATAGATAGATAGATAGATAGATAGATAGATAGATAGATAGAGTGGCTTGCATAAGTATTCATACCCCTTGAACTTTTTCCACATTTTGTCACGTTACAACCACAAACGTAAATGTATTTTATTGGGATTTTATGTGATAGACCAACACAAAGTGGCGCATAATTATGAAGTGGAAGGAAAATAATATATGGTTTTCAATTTTTTTTACAAATAAAAAACTGAAAAGTGTGGCGTGCTAAAGTATCATGCCCTCCCTTTGCTCTGATACCCCTAAATAAAATCCAGTGCAACCAATTGCCTTCAGAAGTCACCTAATTAGTAAATAGAGTCCACTTGTGTGTAATCTAATCTCAGTATAAATACAGCTGTTCTGTGAAGGCCTCAGAGGTTTGTTAGAGAACATTAGTGAACAAACAGCATCATGAAGCCCAAGGAACACACCAGACAGGCCAGGGATAAAGTTGTGGAGAAGTTTAAAGCAGGGTTAGGTTATAAAAAAAATATCCCAAGCTTTGAACATCTCACGGAGCACTGTTCTATCCATCATCCGAAAATGGAAAGAGTATGGCACAACTGCAAACCTACCAAGACATGGCCGTCCACCTAAACTGACAGGCCGGGCAAGGAGAGCATTGATCATGGTAACTCTGGAGGAGCTGCAGCGATCCACAGCTCAGGTGGGAGAATTTGTCCACAGGCCAACTATTAGTTGTGCACTCCACAAATCGGGCCTTTATGGAAGAGTGGCAAGAAGAAAACCATTGTTGAAAAAAAGCCATAAGAAGTCCCGTTTGCAGTTTGCCACAAGCCAAGTGGTGGACACAGCAAACCAGTGGAGGAAGGTGCTCTGGTCAGATGAGACCAAAATTGAAGTTTTTGGCCTAAATGCAAAACGCTATGTGTGGCGGAAAACTAACACTGCACATCACCCTGAACACACCATCCCCTACTGTGAAACATGGTGGTGGCAGCATCATGCTGTGGGGATGCTTTTCTTCAGCAGGGACAGGGAAGCTGGTCAGAGCTGATGGGAAGATGGATGGAGCCAAATACAGGGCAATCTTGGAAGAAAACCTGTTAGAGTCTGCAAAAGACTTGAGACTGGGGCGGAGGTTCACCTTCCAGCAGGACAACGACCCTAAACATACAGCCAGAGCTACAATGGAATGGTTTAGATCAAAGCATATTCATGTGTTAGAATGGCCCAGTCAAAGTCCAGACCTAAATCCAATTGAGAATCTCTGGCAAGACTTGAAAATTGCTGTTCACAGACGCTCTCCATCCAATCTGACTGAGCTTGAGCTATTTTGCAAAGAAGAATGGGCAAAAATTTCAGTCTCTAGATGTGCAAAGCTGGTAGAGACATACCCCAAAAGACTTGCAGCTGTAATTGCAGCGAAAGGTGGTTCTACAAAGTATTGACTCAGGGGGGCTGAATACTTTTGCACGCCACACTTTTCAGTTCTTTATTTGTAAAAAAATTTGCAAACCATGTATCATTTAATCATAGGTTTACACAAAAAAGCTGGAGAAACTCAGCGGGGCTGGTCTATGGAGCGAAGGAAATTTCCGAAAACCCTTCTCAGACTGATCGGGGGCGGGGGTGGGCGGGGACAAGAAAGGAAAAAGGAGGAGGACGAAGGCTGGGGGATGGGAGGAGACAGTGTAGGAAGGGTAGGAGCAGCAAGGATTCGAATTCGATGTTCATGCCCCCTTCGACTCCCCAGGCTGTTCCGCCAATTCTCGCTGTGATCAGGACAGAGAGGTCGGGACTGATCATCCACCCAATCAGTACCGAGCGGAGGTGTTCGGCCGCGTCTCACCGATATAGATCTGCTGACATCTAGAGCAGCGGACGCAATAGATGAGGTTGGAAGAGATCATTTAATCCGTCTATATTTCCATCTCAATAGACAATTTTAGGAGAGGCCCTATCAGCAGCTCTGTGACCATGGCTGATCATCCCCCCAGTACCCCGTTCCTGCCTTCTCCCCTCCCCTGACTCCGCTATTTTTCCCTAGCTCTCTCCTGATTCTCCGCCTTCTACCCCAAATACAAAGAATCTGTCAATCTCCACCTTAACGATATCCATTGACATGGCCTCCACAGCCGTCTGTGGCAATGAATTCCACAGATTCACCACCCTCTGACCAACAAAGTTCTACCTCATCTATTTTCTAAAGGTACGTCCTTTTATTCGGAGTCTGTGCCCTGATAGGGAGAAGACAGGAAAATGGGGTTAGGAGAGAGAGATAGATCAGCCATGATTAAATGTTGGAGTAGACATGATGGGCTGAATGGCCTAATTCTACTCCTAATGCTTATGACTTATGACCTTAAAACCCACGTGGTCACAGGGGGCATGTACAAACTCCATACAGACAGCACCCATGGTCAGGATCGAACCTAGGTCTTTAAGGCAGCAACTCTACCACTGCTCATTGTGTCCTTTAGAAAATCACTTTAAAATTATCATTATTTTATTTAGCAATCTATCAAAATTAGACACACCATGGTGGCACAGCGGTAGAGTTGCTGCCTCACAGCACCAGAGACCCGGGTTCTATCCTGATTATGGGCGTTGTCTGTACTGAGTTTGTACGTTCTCCCCGTGACTGCGTGGGTTTTCTCTGGGAACTCCGGCTTCCTCCCACACTCCAAAAATGTACAGGTTTGTAGGTTAATTGGCTTTGGTAAGACACTGAAAATTGTCCCTAGTGTGCAGGATAGAGCCAGTGTACGGGGTGATTGTTTGTTGGCGCGGACTCGGTGGGCCAAAGACCCTGTTTCCGCGCTGTATCTCTAAACTAAACTAAACTAAAATGGAAAAGCAGTTGACCATTTACTTGCAATTAAAGGGTGTAGGCAAAACAAAACAAAACACTGTTAACAAATTGCTTGTTTCTCTTCCTGCAGATGCTACCTGACCTGCTGATTATTTCCAACAATTTTCCTTATTATTTCATATTTCCAACATCTCGCATTTTTTTTCATTTTCACACTTAAGTGTTATCATAAATACTAGCTTAATGATGATTGTCAACCAATGCTGCCTGACCCGCTGAGTTACTCCAGCTTTTTGTGTCTATCTTCAGTTTAAACCAGCATCTGCAGTTCCTTCATACACACTACACGTTACCTTACTTTCTGTTCTGTAAATTCTGCTGAATCTGCTCCATCGGGACAAGTGTACGTTTGGAAAAATCATGTCAGGCAGGGCAAAGCATTTGATTCTGATTGACGTCTTCCTATTGCCAAGAAATCTCCTGTGTTATCGTTATTGAGTTATGGAAGAATCAAATGAATCTGTCAAAGATCTATATCTTACTCAAAATAATCAAGGGAGCCCAGCAGAGGTGACCTGTGTCCCTTAAGCTGAACAGGTAATTGGATTCTTAGTGCACCATTATCCAGGGAGATGAAAAGGAAGTCGCTGAGGGAACAGAGTAAGGTCAATGATGTGTGAAGATTGAAGAGAATGGTAGAAAAGCCCATTTACAAACCTGCTAAGTTCTCCTTGAAACATTTTGAAGGCTATCCAAAAGCTGAATGGTTGTTGCACAATGGGAATATAAAACAGTAATGCGAATGTCATCGATGTCCAGAAATGTCCAATTGCTCCAATAACCTTTCGGTCTCGAACGCTTTTAAATCCAATTACTTCTTTTATTTTGGAAGATCTCTTATAAGTTGTTAAGTTCTAGGAGCAGAATTAGGCCATTTGGCCCATCAAAGCTACTCTGCCATTCACTCATGGCTGATCTACCTCTCCCTCCTAACCCCATGCTCCTGCCTTCTCCCCATAACTTCTGACTCCAGTACTAATCAAGAATCTCTCAATCCCTACCTTCAAAATATCCAATGACTTGGCCTCCACTGCCAACTGTGGCAATGAATTCCACAGATTCACCACACTCTTGTCTCATGACAAGCAAATCCTTTTAAGAGAAAAGTTCTTGAAATGCATCTTGTAGCACTACTCCCATCACTGTTTCACCACCATGAGTCAAAGGAAACTAACAGCATTCTAATAAAGATCCTTGTCACACAGTGGCACAGGGGTAGAGTTGCTGCCTTACAGCGCCAGAGACCCAGATTCGATACTGACTACGGGTGCTGTCTGTACAGAGTTTGTACATTCTCCCTGTTGGTTTTCTCCGAGTGTTCCGGTTTCCTTCCACATTCCAAAGACATGCAGGTTTGTAGGTTAATTGACCTCAGTAAATTGTCCCTAGTGTGTAGCATAGTGCTAGTGTATGGTTTGATCGCTGGTCAGCGTGGTCTAGCTAGGTCAAAAGGTCGGTTTTCATGCTGTATCTTTAAATCTAAAACTCACTTCACTGTTTACAGAAAATAAAATCTGTGACATTTAGCAAATCGATCACCATATATTGCCTTGACAACAGCACTTTTTTTTTAGAAACTCGGCACAGTGGTGCAGCGGTACAGTTGCCGCCTAACCGTGGCAGAGACTGGGGAGCTGTATGGGAGTTTACACGTTCTCCCTGTGACTGCGTGGGTTTTCTCCGGGTACTCTGGTTTCCTCCCACACTCCAAAGACGTACAGGTTTATAGGTTAATTGGCTACTATAAAAATTATAAATTGTCCCTGGTGTGGGTTGGATAGTGTTAGTGTGCGGGGATCGCTTGTCGGCACAGACTCGGTGGGCTGAAGGGCCTGTTTCCGGGCTGTATCTCTAAAGTGTAAAGGAAAACTAATCAATGTATCTCAGTACACGTGAAGTTAATAAATTAATACCAGAAGTGACATTTTGTCATTTGTTTTTAGAATTTCACTTATTCCATTAACTACAGCGTGACAAACAATTACACTCACATTCTGCGGAGAGTCTGGAGGTGTGTGCTGCCTTATTTGAAATATCTTACACTATAATCAAATTATACATTTGGTTTGTACTGCTTTGGGATTGCTGTCATTACATGCCTATCATGGACTAGCTCTCAATTAAGCACCAACAAATGATTATAATTGTATTAGTCTTTAGTTTCCCAAGTCGAGTCGTACAGTGTGGAAACGGGCCCTTTGGCCCAACTTGCCCACACCGACCAACATGCCCTAACTACACTAGTCCCCCCCCTGCCTACTTTTGGCCCATATCTCTCTAAACCTACCATATCCATGTATCTGGCTAAATGTTTCTTAAACGTTGTGATAATACCTGCTAAGTGTTGTCTTTGCTATTGTACAGGGAGCATTGTGCAGGGTGTAGGGACCAAACTTGGTAAATTACAGACAGCCCCTCTCCAGCGCCAGCACATCCTTCCTCAGATATGGGGCCCAAAGCCACTCACAATATTCTAAATTCTGCTCACAATAGCTGGGCATTCTTAATGAAAGCTGATTTCAAGGGATTGCCTGAACCATTGAAGACAAGATCATCCTATTGACACAGGAATGCCTATGTCTTGTTCCCTCATTGTAGTCAGGACCAAACCCGGGTCTCTGGCACTGTAAGGCAGCAACTCTACCGGATTGTCACTGTGCCCCCCTGGCACTAATAAAACACACACAAAGTGTTGCAGTAACTCAGCAGATCAGGCAGCAACTCTGGAGTTCATAAATAGGTGATTTTTAGGGCAAGATCCTTCCCCAAACGTGCTCCCGATCCGAAATGTCACTTATCCATGTCGAGTCTGAAGAAGGGTACTGAGCTGAAACTTTACCTATTCATGTTCTCCAGAGATGCTGCCTGGCCCGCTAAGTTACTCCAGCACTTTGTGTTTTGGTTTTAACCTGAAGGAAGTATTTCCAAGTGCCGATATAAGGAACTGCAGATGCTGGAATCTTCAGTGAAACAAAAAGTGCTGGAGTAACTCAGCAGGTGAGGTAGCATCTGCGAATTACTCCAGCTCTTCGTGTTTTACACATTTCCAAATACACTGCGTTATCATCTTTTTAATTCCTTTTTATTATTCTTTCGACTTCAGCAAGGAAACGGGCCCTTTGGCCCACTGAGACCGTGCCAAACAGTGATCACCCCGTGCACTAGCACTATCCTACACACTAGTGACAATTTTACAATTACAGAATTACCGAAGCCAGATAACCTGCAATAATCTTCGTCTTTGGAGTGTGGGAGGAAACCAGAGCACCCGAAGAAAACCCGCTGCGTTACTCCAGTATTTTGTGGGGTATTTTTAACCTGAAGGAAATATTTACTAAATACCTTCACATTTCCGATACAAGGAACTGCAGATGCTGGAATCTTGAGTAAAAGACGAAGTGTTGGAGTAGCTCTGCATAAAACGATGAGATAGCTGTCAGAGAACTTGTCGACAACAAACTGCATCAAAGTCTCCTCTCTTCTCTCCACCTGAAATACCCTCCCTAGCATCACCGTCACAACCTTACCTCAAAGGTTCAAAGGTCACTTTATTCTCGCATGTACCAATTAAGGTACAGTGAAACTCGATTACCATACAGCCATACTAACAAAAAGCAACAAGACACACAACTACATAAAAGTTAACATAAACATCCACCACAGCGGATTCCCCACGTTCCTCACTATGATGGAAGTCAAAACTTCTTCCTCTATATTCTCCCGTGGTCGGGGCAGTTGAACCACCCACAGTCAGGGTGATTGAAGCTCCCGCGTCAGGGTGATCGAAGATTCTACAGCTTGGAGCTCCCGAAGTCTGTCTTTAACCAGAGACCGCAAGCTCCACGATGTTAAAGACCGCAGGCTCCACGATGTTAATGACCGCAGGCTCCCGCAGCTGGAGCTCACAAAGTCGGTTTCCAGCAGAGGCCGCCAACTCCTCAATGATAGACCGCAGTGCGGACGGAAATACGATATGGAAAAAAATGCAACTCCGTCGAGGTAAGAGATTTAAAAAAGCTCCCCCAGCCCCCCACCCCCCAAATAAAACAATCTAAACAACACTAAAATATGCATTTAACACAAACTAAAAAGAAGGAAGGGACGAGACAGACTGTTGGTGTGGCAGCCATTGCAGGTGCCACCCTGTGGTTAATTCATCCGCTCGCATATAAACCTTTTGCATTCGACCTGTCTTGTATTTCCACAGCACATCCAATCTCAGGCTGAGCTCTTGATCAATTCCCAACTGCTTCTGTTTACCATAGCTGCTGTGATGCGAGTTTAAATATTTTAGCAATTATCTTGCTTTCAATTATGGTAAGCTCTTGACAGTTTCCCATATCCCCTCTTATTTACCATTGCTACATCCTTTGCTCTTTAATATTCAAAAACGCTGGAGAACTCTTTGATTCCTCCTAATTTAGTTGAGTTTAGTTTATTGTCACGTGTACCACGGTACAGGGAAAAGCTTTTTTGTTGCGTGCTACCCACACGGCGGAAAGACAATACATGATTCCAATCAAGGTTTCCACAGTGTACAGATACATGGTGAAGGGAATAACATTTAGTGCAGGATAAAGTCCAATAAAGTCCAATTAAAGATAGTTTGAAGGTCTCCAATGAGGTAGATGGGAGGTCAGGGCCGCTCTCTAGTTGGTGAGAGGACAATTCAGTTGCCTGGGATTAGCTGGGAAGAAACTGTCCCTGAATCTGGAGGTGTGCGTTTCACATTTCTGTACCTCTTGGCTATGTCCAAGCACTCTAATGGGTGACTGTCATCGGGCTTCTGCTATGTTTATGTCAGGAACAGCCTCTATCCCTCTGTTATCAGGCTTTTAAATGGTCCTTCCAGAAGCTAGGGTACTGTCTGTTTCACCTCTACCCAATTGCATACATTGAACGTTGTCTATGGAACTGATGCGCTACAATGCTTCCGCACTCTGTATCTTCCCCCTTTGTTCTTTCTATTGTACTTGAGTTTGACTTGATTTTTGGATTTATGTACAGTACTAGCTGATCTGATTGAATAGCATGCAAAATAAAGTTTTTTTTACCGTACCTCAGTATACATGACAATATTATACTTAAACCTGAAAATAGGATCGTATTGAGCTCCAAAAATCACAGGTCAGATAAAGTTTGCTGATGACACCATTGCAGATTACAGGCTAGGACTTTATTCCTTGGAGCGCAGGAGGATGAGTGGTGATCTCATAGAGGTGCACAAAATCATGAGAGGAATAGATATGGTAAACAAACAGTCTCTTGCCAGACTAGGGGAATTGAGAACTAGAGGACATAAGTTTAAAGTAAGGGGGAAAAGATTTAATAGGAGCCTGAGGAGTAACTTTTCCCCACAAAGGGTGGTGGGTGCATGGGTATGAGTTGCCGGAGGAGGTACTAGAGGCAGGGACTATCGCAATGTTTAAGAAACAATTAGACAGGTACATGGATATGACAGATTTAGAAGGATATGGGCCAAACGCAGGCAGGTGGGACTAGTGTTAATGGGACATATTGATCGGTGTGGGCAGGTTGGGCCAAAGAGCCTGTTTCCATGACGTATGACTCTGAGACTATATGACTCTATCAGATAAAACCATTGAGCTGTGGTCAGTTGTCCACCTGTTGAATGAGATCACATGGCAAACAGACAGTAGAGCAGAACAATTAAATGCAAAACACAAAGGCAGCATCTATGGAGGGAATGGACAGGCAATGTTTCAGGTCGGGACAGAAGGATCCTGACCAGAAACGTCTCCTGTCCACTCCCTCCAAAGGTGCTGTCTGACCCACTGAGTTCCTCCAGCACTTTGTGTTTTGCTCAAGATCCCAGCATCTGCAGTTCCTTGTGTATGAACAAAATGAAAATCAGGGACAAGAAACATAGCCTTCTCTGCTGTGAGCCAAATTATAACGCTGGCCCTGAATTCCAGCCACAAAGTGCACAGTGCATGACCCTTCCTCTAATATGAAGAATCCTCATTATCTCTCATTCAAAACACACACATGCTTTGTGAACTGTTTTCAAGTCAATTTGTGATTATTGTCGGTGGGCTGTACATCCTGTTTCCACGATGTATCTCTAAATGTAACTCGGCAATCCTACTCTCTCGTTATGTCAGCCATTTGTTGTTGACCATGTCTTCATTTGTAACAAGCTATTCACTGTGAATCAGAAGGATTGTGACCCAAGACCTCTCCTATCCATTCCCTGCACAGATGCTGTTTGACCCACAGAGTTACTCCAGTGGCTTATTCTCTGTGCATGTTCCCCTTGAGGGAAAGAAGTTACAGTAGAGAACTGACAAGATCATTATTTTCCACGGCATGGTGGCACAGCGGTAGTCTTCCTGCCTTATAATAATAATACATTTTATTTAATGGGCGCCTTTCAGACATCTCAAGGACACCTTACATAGTAATCGGAATAAAAACATATAATCGGAACAAAATAAGTAATAAAGACATCACAGAGACACAAATTAAAAACAGAATTCAATCCAAAAACAGAAAATCAAAAACACAGTGTGAAGGGAGAGCAGCGGCAGCCAAAGCGCGCCAGCGTCCACTCTCTCTTCACGGCAGCCATCTTGGACACAGACCTACAGGACTACAATTAGACAAAAAAATCATCCCCCCACAGTGGATAGCACTGTGGGGGAAGGCACAATGTCCAGTCCCCACCCCATGTTCACCCCAAAGTCAGGCCTATTGAGACCACTGCAATTGCCTCTATGGAGGCCCGATGTCCCTGGCCGTTCTCACCGGGTGGTCTTGCCTCGGCATCGGGAGAGTCCTTTCGGCGGCTGGGCCACCTAGAACGGCCGGTTCCTGGTTGGAGCCCGCGGCTGCCGAAGCCAACAAGGCCGCGCCGGTTTGGAGCTCCCAGGCTCCCGATGAAAAAGTCGGCGCCGCTGCGTCGCACTGCCGCCTCGTCGCACTGCCGCCTCGTCGCACTGCCGCCTCGTCACACTGCCGCCTCGTCACACTGCCGCTTCGTCACACTGCCGCCTCGTCACACTGCCGCCTCGTCACACTGCCGCCTCGTCACACTGCCGCTTCTCCACTCCGCAGACCCGCAGCCCGGAGATGTTGCTCTCGGCGGTCCAGCTCGCCAGAGCTCCAGCGCGGCGACCCAGGCAAGGCATCGCCCGCTCCACTCCGCTCCGCTTCAGCGCCCCAGCGCTGTGCCGCCGCTGAGGCCGAGGTGCTGGGCGGCCCCTGCCAGGAAACGGCACTCCAAGCCCGCTGGTAGGCCACGAGGACGGGTCGACGGGCAGCCCGGAGAAAAGGCTGCCACACCGACCAGGTAGGGACCTAGAAATAAAGTTACACCTACCCCCCACATCAAAAAGACCATATCCCCAACAAACAAAAAACAGGACTCACTAAAAACTATAAAAAAACTATAAAAAAAACGAATTTGAAACGGACGGCTGCTGGCTAGCAGCCGTTCACCAAGATGGCTCCTCCCGCTTATGACGTCAGAGACCCAGGTTTGACCCTAACTACGGTTGCTGTCTGTATGGAGTTTGCACGTTCTCCTGTGACCACGTCGGGTTTTTTCCGGGTGCTCCAGTTTCCTCCCACGCTCCAAAGATGTACAGGTTTGTACGTTAATTGCCTTCTGTAAAATTGTAAATTGTCCCCTGTGTGCAGTGTATGAGGTGATTGCTGTTCAGCGTGGATTCAGTGGGCCGAAGGGCCTGTCTGCATGCTGTATATGTAAATGAGTTGGTGTATAATGCAATTGACACTGCTGTGTATAACTATAGCTGAGTATTCATTAGTTGGGCTCATGCGTTCTATATTAAAACACAATAACTGTTTTATTTCTGTGTTGTGTGATAACTAGTAATTCAATATAAGATGGTAATGTCAAGCTTCCACATTTAAACTTGCACAATAACATCAGATGTAGCTGACGATAAGAGATTCTTCTAAATGTATTACCCTGTAATATATTAAACCCATGAATATTCTTTTCCATATACATCGCGTATAAATGGATATTGTCCAACCGGAGTTATTATTGATATCTTCAGCATGTTTCAGGATGCATGTCTGCACCTAGCCTATAGCTAACAATGGCCTGCTTCCTTTATCATCGTTACTTTTTTGCATCTCTTTCATTTATTTGTTCTATATCTCTCTACATCGCCATCTATATCTTTTGTTTCCCTTTCCCCTGACTCTGAGTCTGAAGATAAGCCCGACCCAATACGTCACCTATTCCTTTTCTCCAGAGATGCTGCCTGTCCCGCTGAGTTACTCCAGCTTATTGTGTCTATCTTTGGTCTAAGCTAGCATCTGCAGTTCCTTCCTACAAATTCCGACTTAGTTTCTTGGTCAGCTCCTCTCTTACACTTGAATTCGGGATGGTACCGCTTCATAAAATACATTTACCTAAACAAACAAGTAAGAAGTTTAAAAAAAAAAACAATTGCCTATTGCTGGAAGCAAATTACAAGCATTAATATGTTGAAAGTAGATTAAAGACCTTGCTTAATTATTCATCAAAACTAAAATAAGGACAAGAGAAAAGTTGTTTGAAATAGTCTAAGGCAGCCTTGATGATGTAGGCATTACGTAGGGGGATATTTTCAACTAGTGATTGTAAGTGAGTGAGCAATCTGATTAATTGTGCACTCTGCGGTACCACAAGGTGAGATCTAGCAAGATGACTCTGCTGAATTGACAAGGCCTCCCATCCAAATCCAGTTGACGTTTCATATACTTCAAATCTCAATGATAAAAGCAGGGCGGATTGGAATTCTCACTCGACAGAGAGTTTTGGTTCTACAGGGGCCAGCAGACCTTGGTTGTTATTTGTTAAAACGTTAGGGGTGCCACAGCAGTAGAGCTGCTGCCTCACAGCGCCAGAGACCCGGGTTGAATCCTAACTAGGGGTATTGTCTGTACGGTGTTTGTATGTTCTCCCCGTGACCCCGTTGGTTTTCTCTGGGTGCTCTGGTTTCCTCCCACACTCCAAATGCGTGTGGGCTTATAGGTTAGATGGAGATGGGCATGATCAATTCACTGATACATCACATGGTATAGAGCAGGATGATGATCTGGTCACAAGCCTGGTCTGGCCATTCACTTGGTCTTTACTTTATGTCATAGCGTCATAGAGCGTGGAACCAGGCCCTTCAGCCCAACTTGCCCACACCAACCAACATGCCCCATCTACACTAGTCCCACCTGCCTGCGTTTGGCCCATATCCCTCTAAACCTATCTTATCCATGTACCTGTCAAAATGATTCTTAAACATATCGATACAACCTCATAGACTTCAGAGGTTCAGCGTGGAAACAGGCCGTAATAATAAATATATTTTTGCTGATTTAAAAAAAAATCTATTCCACAGTAAAAAGTTTTCCATTATTGTTTTGCCACATCATGTTTTTTACATTTCCTCCCTCATTAATTTTATGGTAAAAACATAATAGCAATCAATTCAGGCTTTAGACTCGCTGACATTTCCAGTAATTATCTTAATAAGGCCATAACCAAAAGAAAAGAACTGATTAACTTATTTTTTGTCTCCGTTAATTAACTGATTTTGGAAGGTTAGAGGGTGATGCAATCAGTGCAAGATATATCTGAAGTAAAATACCACGGGGACCATCTTGACGAGGAATCATCTGTGGAGAAAGAACACAGATCATTGGGGCAGCACGGTGGTGCAGCGGTAGAGTTGCTGCCTTACAGCTCCAGAGACCCGGGTTCCATACTGACTATGGGGGCTGGCTGTACAGAGTTTGTATGTTCTCCCTGTGACCATGTGGGTTTTCTCTGGCTGCTCTGGTTTCCTCCCACACTCCAAAGATGTGCAGGTTTTGCAGGTTAATTTGCTTGGTATCATTGTAAATTATCCCTAGTGTGTGTAGAATAGTGTTAATGTGCAAGGATCTGTAGTCGCCAGGGACTCGGTGGGAGGAAGGGACTGTTTCCGTGCTGTATCTCTGTAACTAAAAACTAAAAGTAAAAACAAACATCCTTCTTGTGTATGCCAACGGTGTCTGAGATTAGGCTTTTTTGCAGTGTTTCAGAGTGGGTCTGATTTTTAATTATCTTGTTGTTGAGGAGCGCTCCTCAAATGGCTGAAAGAAAGCTTTCTGCATTTTGCTGCAGGTTTGGTCCCAAGGAGGAATTTCTTTAGCCAGAGGGTGGTGAATCTGTAGAATTCATTGCCAAAGACGGCTGTGGAGGCCAAGTCGATGGATAATTTTGAAGCGGAGATTGACAGGTACTTGATTAGTACCGGTGTCAGGGGTTATGGGGAGAAGGTAGGAGAATGGGGTTGAGAGGGAAAGACTGATCAGACGCCATGATTGGCAGAGTAGACATGATGGGCTGAATGGCTTAATTCAGCTCCTATATCTTATGAACATGAAATTATGAATTTACAGGTGTGTTTCAGTTTTAGTTGTTGCCTTTAGTTGTCTTGGATACTGCTCGGTGTACTATTCCTATACACTTACTTACTTTTATTAATTTATTGAACATGTTAAAAAATACAAACACAAATAAACTTGTAAGCAATAAAAAAAGAAAAGAAAACACAAAGGAAAACAAACAAATAAGTAACTCAAATAATACAAATAATATCGTTCATGATCAAAAGGGGTAAGAAGAAGTTCCAAAGCTTTTCTGGTCCTACCCCCTCTTATTTTCTATACATTTTCATGGAAAAACAAAATAATGGGAACAAATGGACCCAAAATTGTATGTAACTAAGATTATGCATATGTATGTACAGTGATATTTTTTACTGAATTGTACGTAAAAAAGGTATTTCGCAGACAAAAAATACTATTGAACCATATGTCCCGCGAACGACGGTTTGCGGGACATCTCCTGTACACAAGCGCGTGGGCTGACCAGACTCTGGACTATTGAACTATTTTACAGTGGCAAAGGGCATCACGTTGGCGCAGCGACATAGTTGCGGCCTTACAGCACCAGTACACCCGGGTTCGTTCCTGATTACGGATTCTGTCTGTACAGACTTTGTACATTCTCCCCGTAACTGCATGGGTTTTCTCTGAGATCTCCGATTTCCTCCCACATTTGAAAGACGTGTAGGTTAATCGGCTTGGTATGAGTGTACTTTATCCCTCGAGTGTGTAGGATTATGTTAATGTGCGGTGATCACTGGTCCGTGCGGACTCAGTGGGCCGAAGGACCTGTTTTCTGTGCTGTGTCTCTAAACTAAACTAAACTAAGCCACAGCTTGGTCACAGGCCCTTCGGCCAACCAAGTCCACGCAGACCAGCAATCACATCCTACAGTAGTTCTATCCTACACACTAGGGACAATTTACAGAAGCCAATTAACCTACAAACCTGCACATCTTTGGAGTGTGGGGGGCTTGCGGTCAGCAGGATCGGGATCCCGCCTGAAGGATCGGCAGACGGCATAACCAGGAGGGAGCTGGAGGTGTCAGATGCGAGGAGCAAGGATCCGGTGGGAAGGTGAACCGGGACAATGTCTCCAGCTCCTTCAAGGTCGGCTGCAGGATGCACCCTGGGACACAAAGATGGCTGGATGAGAATAAGGGAGGGACGACGGTTGGCGGGACATCTCCTGTACACAAGCGCGTGGGCTGACCAGACTCTGGACTTTGAATAATGGCGGCGCCCGCATGTGTAATATACACAAAAATAACTTCACTGTGCAGTTCCGTACAGTAGTGACAAATAAAGCACTATTGACTATTGACACTGCTGCCAGAAATTATGTTTTAATTGTGATATTTTGTTTCCTTAAACCCATTAATACTAATACAGATTCTAACGCGATTGCTTCCTCCAAGAATTCCACACAAAAAAGAGCAATTTAGCCTCTCCATCGACCGCATTAAACAAATGACTTTGAGATAAAGGAGAAAAGCAGTCAGGACTAATAGATATTATTTATCCCTTAGTAGTAAAATATACAAAGGGTGAGAGTTATGAGGCATTGACAATGATTATGAAGGAGTCAATTAACACTGCAGGGAAGTGATGGATTAAAGTCAGGGTGAAGTGGTGCCAATTCCCTACAAAGGAAAATGAAACGGATTTAAGCAACTGCAAACCTGTTACTTTTATCTCAGTAGTGCATAAATTAATGGGAATTGATTGCAAGAAAATGGTTGAGAGGGGTCATGAAACTGATTGCTTGCATTAAAAAAATCTTGCTTGCAAAGATACAACAGGCAGAATGTGGGTGTATTCAAAAACAGATACAAAGTGCTGGAGTAACTGGCGTATGCTGGAGTACTGGAGGTGAAAAGCATAATCAAAGGACCAGTCTCACCCCGGTCACTCCCTCTTCTCCCCTATACCATCATGCAAGAGGTACAGACATTTGAAAACCTCCAGATTCAGGGACAGTTTCTTCCCAGTTGCCATCAGGCAACTGAATTGTCTTCTCACCAATTACGGAGTGGTCCTGACCTCCCATCTAAATGCCAACTCGAAAGCACAGGATTGAAGAAGATTGCAAAAAATCCAGACTGCCCAGTCCATCACAGATGCTGATCCCACCCACCATCGAAGGGATCTACAGGAGTCGCTGCCCACACCACCCTGGCCAAGCTCTAATGTCACCCATGTCACTGGAACTGTAACCTGCTTCTTCCCTACAGCCTATTTTTTACTGTTTCTTAGGACTACATCAATCTGGCTTTGTGTGAAGAAGGGTCTCGACCCGAAATGTCACCTATTCCTTTTCTCCAGAGATGCTATCTGACCCGTTGAGTTACTCCAGCATTTTGTGCCTATCTTTTGTATGATTAGAGATTTCGTTTTGAGCTTTAGTTTTAGAGATACAGCGCAGAAACAGACCAGCGATATCTACACTCCAGGGTCAATTTACAATTATACCAAGCCAATTAATTGACAAACCTGTAAATTTTTGGAGTGTGGGAGGAAACCGGAGATCCCAGAGAAAACCCATCCAGTTAAAGGGGAGAACGTACAAACTCTATACAGCCAGCACCCACAGTCGGAATCGAACCCAGGTCTCTGGTGCTGTGGCAGTCAACATATGTGTGGAAAAGCACATTTCACCAATTTGATTGTTTTTTTGAACTTTTTGCAATAGTCTTTGTCTATATGGATGTTAGCAAGGTTTTTCACAGCTGGTCTAGAAAGGTAGATCACTTAGGATCAAGGGCAAGCTAGCAAATTGGATAGAAAATTAGCTTGAATGTAGGAATGTATGTTCTCCCCGTGACCATGTGTGTTTTCTCCGGGTGCTCTAGTTTCCTCCCACATTCCAAAGGCGTGGAGGTTATAGGTTAATTGGCATACTAAAAAATTGTAAATTGGCCCTCGTGTGTAGGATAGTGCTAGTGTACAGAGTGATTGGCGATCGGTACGGACTCGGTGGGCCGAAGGGCTTGTTTCTGCACTCTATCGCTAAAGTCTATCTTCTAAAGTCTAGAGCCATGATGAGAATATTTGATTGACAAGTTCAGATGAATTGAATGAGCTTCCATTAATCTTTCATGACCTCATTTTGGGGCAGAGGTGGTGTTGTGGCCTTTGTTTAATTACTATGCTACCTTATACCACTGCCAGCCTACACATACACACTCACATGCATATATACACATACACGCACATACACACACATACACTCACACATATACTTATACCCACATACACATATACATACACACATACATGCACGCACACACACAATACGCAGATATACAGACACATATACCAGTCCACCAGGGGCGCCGTACAATTGGCAGCCCCGCCAACAGTCTTTTTCGTCTTTTTTAAAAAGTTTTAGTGTGTGTTAAAAGTCTGTGTAAATGTTCTCCGGTTTGTTTTATGTGGGGGGAGGGGTCGGGGGATCTTTTTTCTCAGTTTCTTACCTTACCGGAGATGCGATTAATTTTCGGATCGCATTCTCCGGTCGCTCTGCAGCCTACCATCGATGGAGCTGGAGGCCTCCTTGGACTGACCTTGGGCTCCACCGTGGGGCGTGGACTTACATCGGAGTCGATCCCTTGCCTGGGATCATTACAACCTTGGCCTGCGGACTTTACATCGGGAGTTCGCAGTCTCGGGAGAGGCCGTGGATGTCGGGAGCTCCAATGTCGTGGAAGGTTTGACCAGCCCCCACGCGGGGTTTGATCATCCCGTCAACAGAGGGTTCGAGACCCCCGATTGCGGGAGAGCAAAGGGAAGACCCCTGATCGTGGGAGAGCAAAGGGAAGAGAATGATCTTTTTTTTTCGCCTTCCATCTCAGAGAGGAATGTGGAGGAGTCACTGTGATGGATGTTTATGTTAAAATATCTTTTGTGTGTTCCGTTGCTTTTTATTTGTATGACTGACTTGGCATGTTGCATATGTTGCAAAACATACTTGGTAAATAAAATATTATTGTGATTGTGTGACTGTGATTGATACACACACACGCGCACGCACACACACGCACGCGCACACACACACACATGCGCGGACACACACACACACACACACAGGCTATTTATGCAGATGCCCTCAGCGTTTCACTCAGTGCTGGTGTTAACAAAGGCACACATTTGCAACTGGGGAAAGGTGTGACCAGGAGGCGATCCTGCAGGTGCTGTAATTGCCCCACGCATTGCTGATGCCGCCCTTCTTGGTGGGCGGAGGTCAAGGTCCTGGAAGCAAACTCCTGCAACGTGTGCTGGGGACGGTGCATGTTTCAGTAACCGTGCTGGAGGGAGTCATGCTTAAGCCGTCAATCAAGCAAGCTGCACTGTCCTGCAGCTTCTTAAGTCTCGATCCTGCTCCATCGTTATT
This sequence comes from Leucoraja erinaceus, assembly GCF_028641065.1. Classification (NCBI taxonomy): domain Eukaryota; kingdom Metazoa; phylum Chordata; class Chondrichthyes; order Rajiformes; family Rajidae; genus Leucoraja; species Leucoraja erinaceus. The sequence goes on from NC_073381.1 coordinate 86,963,690, forward strand.
CCAGTCAGCAAGAAGGAACTCCAAAGTTGTGACCCCCGAGATTCAGTGATTATCCCACTGCATTATTCCTGCACATCAATTCCTTCAGCCTGATGCTCTTTGACATTAGAAAAAAAGTACCTCATTTACGCCGAGCCTTTCGCAGAGACTCAAGTAGCTTCGAGACACTTAGCAGCCAAAAATATTAATTTTTGATGCATCTTTCCTCACCTGGGGAAAAATTAATTAATACCATCATTCCCCGCAAGATTATCATTACAACGGTGATACTGGATAAGTTAACAATTGTACAAAGGCTGGGCATTGATAGTGGATAATGAATTGGATGACATCAATATAATGTCGGAGCACCCTGAATTATTCGTCAAGTCGGCAACCTTTTCATGAAAAATCATTCAGTAATTCCTCAGAGATGTAGGACACACATAACAGTTTGAGTACATTAAGTCTGTTCTCCATTGTACTACATGTCTGTTGTGCTAACTATTAAAAATCTCTTCAAAACCTTGAGGGAAAAAAAGGCCCTTTGAAGACCTCTGTTCCACAAATAAAACAGGGATTAAATTGATTTGCCTCTGTAAATGGGCCCCATGTCAGGGTGCATAATTAATCTCTGCTTATTCAGTGGGATGCAGAGAGTGCTGCAATTTCAAGCTGCCTCTCATTATAATGATGCTGCCTGAAGTCAAAGGTCCCGGCAGAGCTCGGCAGCTCTCCACAGCATCGGAGGGTCCAACACTTTCCGTGGTCTCCCAGCCTATGCCTTTCTCTTAAAGGGGACCTGCTCTGTGGCTGCCCGCTGGATTAAGATCAACACACACCTCCAGATTCAGCGGCAGTTTCTTCCCAGTTGTTATCAGGAAACTGAACCATCCTTCCACAAACTAGAAAGCGGTCCTGAACTACTATCTACCTCGTTGGAGACCCTCGGACAATCTTTGATCGAACCTTACTGGTTTTCCCTTGCATTAAACGTCATTCCTTTATTCTGTATCTGTACACTGTGGATGGCTTGATTGGAATCATGTTTTGTCTTCCCGCTGACTGGTTAGCACGCAACAAAAGCTTTTCACTGTACCTCGGTACACGTGACAATATACTAAACTAAACTCCAAATGGGAAATTTTGATGGTGACTGACTGTGAGAGTGTGCGCGCAGCAAGATTTCAGCCTGAAGAAGGGTTCCTGACCCAAATTGTCACCTATTTCTTTTCTCCGGAGATGCTGCCTGACCCGCTGAGTTACTCCAGCATTTTTTGTATATCTTCAAGATTTCCACTGGCCTGAGTTGATGAATCAAGCAGTTACATCTTGTTCCTTTAGTTTAGGGCAGCACGGCGGCGCAGCGGTAGAATCACTGCCTTGCAGCGCCAGAGACCCTGGTTCAATCCTGAGCACAGGTGCTGTCTGTACGGGTTTGTACGTTCTCCCTGTGACCACGTGGGTTTCTCCGGGTGCTCTGGTTTCACCCACACTCCAAAGATGTGCAGTTTTGTAGGTTAATTGTCTTCTGATTAATTTGAAGGGCCTGTCTCCATGCTGTATGTCTAAATGACTTGGTGTATAATACAATTGACAGTACTTTGTATAACTTTAGTCGGTATTCATTAGTTGAACTCTTGTATTCTATATTAAAACACTTCAACTGTTTGGGTTCCTCCCATACTCTGAAGATGTACAGGTTTGAAGGTTAATTGGTTTTGGTAAAATAAATTAGAAATTGTCCATTGTGTATAAGATAGTGCTAGTATATGGGGTGATCGGCATGGACACGGCAGATCAAAGGGCCTGCTTCCACGCTATATCTCTAAAGTGTAAAGTCTAAAGAGTTCAGGTAGGTGCAGGCGGAACGAGTGAAGGTGTTCAGGGAAACGATCACGCAGTCTACATTTGGCCTCGCCTATGTACAACAGTCCACACCTGCAACAATGGATACAGCAGATGAGGTTGGAGGAGGTGCAGGTGAGCCTCTGCCTAACCTGAAAGGACAGTCAGGACCATCGACTCCGCTGATCCTCGCCTCTCCCCAGGCCACCAGCAAGCTGGAGCCGTCAACTGGAATCCGGCCCAGAACTGGGCCGAGAGTCTGAATATGGGTCCCAACCCAAAACATCACCTATCCTTGTTTTCCAGAGGTGCTGCCTGGCCTACCCAGTTCCTCCAGCACTTTGTTTTTTTTTGGGTATTAACCAACAACTCCAGTTATTTGTTTCTACTATTTATACAAGGATAATCTCTTGCTTGGTTATAGCAGACATCGGCAACAACGGACACCATAGCCCCACGAGAGTTTACTGTATAAATTATTAGCCTTTACTTTAGACTTTAGAGAAACGGGCCCTTTGGATCACCCAGTCAGCGTTGACCAGCAATCACGCCGTACACTAACACTATCCCACACAACTGGGACAATTTACAATTTTACCGAAGCCAATTAACCTACAAACCTGTGCATCTTTGAAGTGTGGGAGGAGACAGGAGAACCTGGAGAAAACCCACACAGGTCTCAGGGAGAACGTACAAACTCCGTACGGACAGCGCCCATAGTCAGGATTGAACCCGGATCTCTGGTGCTGTGAGGCAACAACTCTACCGCTGCCCCACCGTGCTGCCCCAAATGTTAGTAAGAAATACACCGCAGATCCAGTAGTATCTACGTATACGGAAACAGGGACAGTGTTTCATATCAATGATCTTTTTATCAGAGTACATTTTCTCTATATGATGTATTATGTATGTATATCATATTTTGTGTAAATATATTTTATTGAGCATAAATAATGAAAAAACTAAATAAATTCAGGAGGGCAGTCATTCATCGGTGTATGAATTCCTGCACGATGTATAATCGAAGGAGGGTGAGCCATCATTTGTTCAAGAGGAACATAATGTTCGTAAGAATGAGTAGTGAACTTGATTCTCAGATAACCTACTGTAGTGTCATCGTTTGTTATGAATTGCACAGTTCAAACAGGAAGAGGATGAAAGACAGGACAATGAGAGTATTGAGATATACAGTTGGTCCGAACTTATTCTGGATTCATGATGGAGCAGGCAATTACAAGAAATAAATCATTAAAGTCATGTTGCTTCAATGGCGCTGTGAACATGACATGACCTTGTGACGTATAGCCTGTGATTCAAATTCCTCAACGCTCTGTTAACGCGTGGAAAGGAAGTGCAGATGCTGGGAGGAGGAGGTCTTCTTCAAACTTGCCATACCTTGCCCAACAGATGAGGGACCTTGAGGGAGGAGTCTGGAGAAGGGTCCCAACCCGAAACGTCACCCATGCTTATTCTCCAGAGATATTTTTAAGGCAGATTTTTTTAAGGATAGATTCTTGATTAATAAGTGTGTCAGGGGTTATGGGGGGAAGGCAGGAGAATAGGGTTGAGAGGGAAAGCTAGATCAGACAAGACTCACTGGGCTGAGTGGCCTAATTCTGCTCCTATGACAAGAACATAAGATGCCACATGACCCGTTGAGTTACTTGAGCACCTTGTGTCTATACTGTTTTTAAATGGTTAGTTTCAGGAGGGTTTTGCAGCAATGAAATAGAAGAGCAAGACAAAACTCATGGATTGATTGCACAGTGGACAATAGGTGCAGGAGTAGGCCATTCGGCCCCTCGAGCCATCAATGTGATCACGGCTGATCATCCCCAATCAGTACCCCGTTCCTGCCTTCTCCCCATATCCCCTGACTCCGTTATCTTTAAGAGACCTATCTCGTTCTCTCTTGAAAGCATCCAGAGAACCTGCCTCCACTGCCCTCTGAGGCAGAGAATTCCACAAACTCACAACTCCCTGTGGTAAAAAGTGTTTCCTCGTCTCCGTTCTAAATGGCTTACCCCTTATTCTTAAATTGTGGCCCCTGGTTCTGGACTCCCCCAACATCGGGAACATGTTTCCTGCCTCTAGCGTGTCCAAACCCTTAATAATCTAATATGTTTCAATAAGATAGCCTCTCATCCTTCTAAATTCCAGAGTGTACAAGCCCAGCCGCTCCATTTTATCAACATATAAAGGTCCCTTCATACCGGGAATTAACCTGGTGAACCTACGCTGCACTCCCTCAATAACAAGAACGTCCTTCCTCAAATTGAGAAACCAAAACTGCACACAATACTCCAGGTGTGGTCTCATTAGGGCCCTGTACAGCTGCAGAAGGACCTCTTTGCTCCTATACTTAACTCCTCTTGTTATGAAGGCCAACATGCCATTTGCTTTCTTCACTGCCTGCTGTACCTGCATGCTTACTTGCATTGACTGATGAACAAAGACACCCAGATCCCGTTGTACTTCCACTTTTTCCAACTTAACTCCATTTAGATAATAATCTGCATTCCTGTTTTTGCCACCAAAGTGGATAACCTCACATTTATCCATATTAAAATGCATCTGGCATGCATTTGCCCACTCACCAAACCTGTTCAAGCCACCCTGCATCCTCATAGCATCCTCTTCACAATTCACACTGCCACTCAGTTGAAAAGCATAGCAGTGTGATTTTATCTCAAAACTGGTCTCAATGCACGTATGGCAAGAAAACAAATTGTAAATATCAAACAAAATCATGAAACTCCACTAGTCAAATCCAGCTGATACATGAAACCATTAACAAGGCAAAGCAAGTCTTAAAATGTTGACAAGTTATATCAAGTGGTATAGGAGGGTGTTGCAGAAGGAAGAATTCTTGGTCAGCATGGACAAGTTGGGCCGTAGGGCCTGTTTCCCTGCTGTACGGCTTTTATAACTCTTGAGAGGATCCAGAATTAAATTAGGAAACCTATGACTGTGCTACATGTATTTGCCATTGATTTTTCGCTAGTTACCAGCTGCCTTTTTACTTTTAATTTTCCCATAGGGCTGCACGGTGGCACAGCGGTAGAGTTGCTGCCTCACAGCGCCAGAGACCCAGGTACGATCCTGACTCTGGGTGCTGTCTGCACGGAGTTTGTACGTTCTCCTTGTGACTGCGTGTTTGGAGTGCGGGAGGAAACCGGAGCACCCGGGGAAAACCCACACGGTCACAGTGAGAACGTACAGACACCATACAGAAGCAATGGCCAAAAAAGCACCCCAATGCCTCTACTTTCTTCAAAGGGTTAAGAAACGTGGCATGTTCCCAACAACTCTCACCAACTTCTATGGATGCGCCATCGAAAGCATTTTATCAGGATGCATCACAGCATGGTTTAGGAGCAGCTCCATCTAAAATTGTAAGAAATTGCAGAGAATTGTGGATGCAGCCCAGACCATCACACAAACCGAACTCCCTTCCATAGATTCCAATTATACCTTACGCTGCCTCGGCAAGGCCATCAGCAAAATCAAGGATGAATCGCACCCTGATCACTCCTTCTCCCCTCTCCCACCAGGCAAAAGGTGAAGATGCTCACCTCCAGTTTTAGGGCTAGTTTCTTTTCAGCTGTTATCAGGTAACTGAACCATTCTACCACAACTAGAGAGCAGTCCTGAACTACTATCTACCTCATTGGAAACCCTTGGACTAACTTTGATTGTACTTTTCTTGCTTTATCTTGCACTAAATGTTATTCCCTTTATCCTGTGTCTGTATACTGTGAATGGCTCGATTGTAATCATGTATTGCCTTTCCACTGACTGGTTAGCACACAACAAAAACTATTCACTGTACCTCAGTACACGTGACAATAAACTAAATGAAACTAAATCTGTTTGGATAGTATGCAAAGTAAAGTTCTTCACTTTACCTCGTCAGTGCATGTACCAATGATAAACCTGAACCTAAACCTAAATGCAATTGGTGACTGTCTTCAGCAGAGGGAAGGGAGCAGTTCACTGCCATCATGAGTGGCCAGAGCTGGGCTGTGGTGAGGTAGAGTTTGCGAGTCTCCTATTTCCACCTTAGCCTTGGACTTGCAATACTGCACTGTCGCAGCAGGAAGAAGCAAGGAGCCTGGGGCCCACCTGATGAAAGGCCATGAAAGAGGAGATGACGCAAGACACTGAGGCCAGGAACCCAACCAAAGGCTCGTTAGAACACGAATCCACCTGAAGGCTCATTAGAGAAAAGGCTCGTTAGATCGGGAACCCATCCGAAAGTTAATCGGACCGGGAACCCACTTGAAGGCTCGTTAGAACAGGAACCCACCCGAAGGCTCGTTAGAACAGGAACCCACTTGAAGGCTCGTTAGAACAGGAACCCACCCGAACGTTAATTGGACGGGGAACCCACCAAGCAAGAATTCCATTGTCCTATCTGGGACATGACAGTAAAACACTCTTGACTTGAAGACTCATTAGAACAGGAACCCACCTGAAGGCTCTAACGAGGACTGGAAACCAGTACAAAAGTTAATTGGACCCAGAACCCACCTGAAGGCCGAGACGCAGGGAGATGTCTCCTATACGGCCCGCTCCTCCACACCCTGCACTGCCTCGCCCTCGTTCATCACCCGGACACATAGTGGTAGGTGTTGTTGCTGTCCAGTCGAGTGAGAACCTCCAGTGGAGGTCCCTCACCACAGGGATTCTCCCCCTTCACATCAGGGACCTGGGGTGGAGGGTACTAGGGTACTAATCTGAGGAAACCCTTGCAATCAATTCCTGAGCCGGTTCACATTCTCGCCACCTGCCTACCGCTTCTGCGGGCTGGATGAGTCTGTGCCCCATGTATACATGGAGTGTGTGAGGTTGCAGCCTCTGAGTATTTGAAGGGGCTGCTCTTTGTCTGCTGTCAGCACTTCACACCCACCATCCTTATCTTTGGGCACCCTGTGTGTGGGGGAGAGGGTAGGGCTGAAGATGTATTGGTTGGATTGCTCCTGGACCTGGCTAAGCTGGCCTTTCGTGGGTCACGGTGCCAGGTGGAAGAGGGCTCTGCCCGAGCCGGCTACCTGCCCCTTCTCCGGGGTTACGTCTGAGCCCGGGTGTCAATAAAGAACACGCGGTGTCCACGGGCACCATGGGGGATTTCCGGGACCGCTGGGCGCCGCGGGGAATTGACTGTATCCTGGATCAAGATTGGAACATAGTCATTTGATATTTGGTAATAAGAATATTTGGTGATATTTGTATGATAGGGGAGGGTGTGTTGGTTATTGTTTGTGTTGGAAATATTCTTATTGTTAATAATTTAACACATTTATTTTTGTAATGACAACAAAAGAGTAGCCTGCCTCTCACCTTGCCTAGGGAAAGATGCTTTGGAGTTGTGGGCACATGAATGAATGAATGAATGAGAAGATATGTTCATAAATCTTTTGTGAACCCCCGGATTTGTAACCCAAAGAGTTTAAGGGTGACGTATTTTGCAACTCTTGAACACAAATGTTACCAATACCTTGATCGATTAATTGATTAATGAGTTGATTGAAAGGTGCAGCATAGAATCCAGCCCTCCAGCCCATTGAGTCCGCGCTGACCGCTGGTCACCCGTTCACACCAGTTCTGTGTTGTCCACCTTTCGCACCCACTTCCAACACGCTGGGGGCAATTTTACAGAGGACCAACTAACCTACAAATCCGCACATCTTTGGGATGTGGGAGGAAACCGGAGCACCCGGAGGAAACCCACGTGGTCATGGGGAGAGGGTACAAACTGCGTACAGGCATCACCCAAGGTCAGGATTGAACCTGGATCTCAGGTGCCGTGAGGCAGCATCTCTACCACTGCGCCACCGTGCCACTCTTTCTGTAACATCTGTGATTACTTGCATACTTACTCCACTCCGAGACACAAAACTAATCATAATGTCAGGCTCACTCTGAACAACATTTGGTGAACTTTGCCAGACCTATATTTTATTCATAAAACTAATTAATAAACAGATATATACGCTGGTTTTGGAAGTATATTGTCACAGAGATAAATGAGCATAAATTGCAGACATAATTTCATGCATCAAAGACATATTTACACTAATAATGATGATTAATGCTCTAAATAGATAAAGTTGGTTCTAAGTTTTTGCACAGCTCTACAAGGACAGATTATTTACTTATTAATAGCAGACAATTAATAGTTCAGAATCAGTTCTTCATTCTCTTTGAATATCTGCTCCTTGGAAACAATATTCAGAGTTTAGTCAGTGCACTGAACCATCGCAATTATCACAATAATTCTGCACGCCTATTGGTCTAAAGCTCATCTGGCCACGGTGGCGCAGCAATAGAGTTGCTTCCTTATGCCCCTGTCCCACTAATGCCCCTGTCCCACTTAGGAAACCTGAACGGAAACCTCTGGAGACTTTGCGCCCCACCCAAGGTTTCCGTGCGGTTCCCGGAGGTTGCAGGTGGTTGCCGGAGGTTGCAGGTAGTGGAAGCAGGTAAGGAGACTGACAAAAACCTCCGGGAACCGCACGGAATCCTTGGGTGGGGCGCAAAGTCTCCAGAGGTTTCTGTTCATGTTTCCTAAGTGGGACAGGGGCATTTACAGTGTCAGAGACTCGGGTTCGACTATGGGTGCATTCTGCACGGATTTTTATGTTCGCCCTGTGACTGTGTCTTTGGAGTGTGGGAGGAAACCAAAGTGACCACGTGGGTTTTCTCCGAGATCTTCAGTTTCCTCCCACACTCCAAAGACATGTTTGTTGGTTAAATGGCTTGGTATAAATGTAAATTGTCCCTAGTGTGCGTGTGTGTGTAGGATAGTGTTAGTATGCGGGGATCACTGGTCTGCGTGGACTCGGTGGGCCGAAGGGTCTGTTTCCACACTGTATCTCTAAACTAAACTAAACTAAAACTACTTCAGTACAACAATGACATTAACACCGTCTGAAGAAGGGTCTCGACACAAAACGTCACCTGTTCCTTCGCTCCATAGCTGCTGCCTCACCCGCTGAGTTTTTCCAGCATTTTTGTCTACATTCGATTTTTCCAGCATCTGCAGTTCTTCCTTAAACTTATCATCATGAGTCATACATCCACTGGGTAAAGGCCAGTTAAACCACAGTTTACAACGATGTATCTCTCTTGGGGTCACACCATCCTGAGCCAACAATCAGCCTTTCAGGGAACCACCATGCCTGATGTCATCTGTCACAGACACAAAGTGCTGGAGTAACTCAGCGGGACAGCCAGCATCTCTGGAGAAAAGGAATGGGTGATGTTTCGGGTCGAGACCCTTCTTCAGACTAACATCATCTGCTACTGGCAATGATTAGTTGTGATGCTTTCTTGCTTCTAATTCTTCGACCCCCGCTCCCCCTCAATCAATCTAAAGAAGGGTTCAGGCCCGAAACATCATTTATTCATGATCTCCGGAGATGCTGTCTGACCCGCTGAGTTACTCCAGCACTTTGTGTCGGTCTATAGATTGGTGAGATCAGGACCCGTCTTCAGTCTAAAGAATCCCAATCTGAAACATCATCTATCCACGTCCTCCAGAGATGCTGCCTGACCCGTTGAGTTACTCCAGCATTTTGTGTCCTTTTTTCTTTCAGCCTATAATGAGTTGCTTCACAGAATGGCCCCCCTGATGTATTTTCACACTCTTCTTTCTTATCTGCTTCACCACTAATTCTGGGTTGATTTGTATCCATGAATTAGGGCGGCACAGTGATGCAGCAGTAGAGTTGCTGCCTCACAGCTTCAGAGACCCGGGTTTAATCCTGCTTACAGGTGCTGTCTGTACGGAGATTGTACGTTCTCCCTGTGACTGCTTGGGGTTTCTCCGGGTTCTCTGTTTTCCTCCCACACTCCAGTCGTACAGGTTTGTAGGCTAATTGGCTTTGGTAAAACGATTGTAAATTGTGCCTAGTGTAGGGGGGTCGCTGTTCGGTGCGGTCTCCGTGAGCCGAAGAGCCTGTATCCACGCTGAATCTTTAATCTAAACTATACTATACGAAACTAAACTAAACAAAATGAACTGAAACAAAACTAAATGAAATGCAACTAAACTGAACTGAACTAAACTAAGCATGCTAATCTAAGCTAAACGAGTTGCTTAAATTAAACTACATTTCAAGTAGATTACCTATAATCAGGATTGGGGAAAGTCAAGATGATCATGTTTTCAAATGGCAAATCAAAAGGGAGGAGCAAATTAAAGGTGACAAGGCGGCAGGCAGAAGAGATTACAGGTCCACCACCGATTTTCCGGGAGCAGGTGGAGCGGCACCCCCTTTAATCCGTACAAGAACGCACTAGAAATTCCCGCCAGGTCCCACTGAAATTGTGCTGCCCAAGCTGGGTGAGGCGTCCGATCTCGACCTCAGCAGCACACGTTTCCACACTGTATCTAAAATTAGGCAGAACTCAAATGGAATGACAAATGGAATCCTGATGGTGAGCATTGCCATTGGTGCTTTGTTAACGTTCTTTGTCCATCTCATAATTAGTTGTCCCGTAATAAATAAATCACAGGATTACAATGTACTAAACTAGCATTGGCAGAACACAATTAATGTGCCATAACTTGAAGCAATACCATGGTCAATAAACAGTGCCTAATGGTAAAATGATACATTGGTGGAAACTGAAATATATTGGAAAATACTAAAATGTCCAAGCGGAACTATTCAATGAAGGCAATTAAAAACAAGCTAAAGCAATTGTCTTTGACAAGATGGAGTGGCACAGTGGTAGAGTTGCTGCCTCACAGAACCAGAGACCCAGGTTTAATCCTGACCGTAGTATTGTCTGTATGGCTCACAGGTTATAACAATTGAATTAGGCCATTTGGTCCATCTAGTCTACTATGACATTCAATCATGGCCGATCTCTGCCACCTAATCCCATTTTCCTGTCTTCTCCCCATTATCCTTATGTCCATTCTAATGAAGAACTTGTCTATCTCTGCCTTAAAAATATCCACTGGCTTGGCCTCCACAGTCCTCTGTAGCAATGAGTTCCACAGATTAACTAACCTCTGACTAAAGACGTTCCTCCTCACCTCCTTTCTAAAAGAGTGTCCTTTAATTCTGAGGCTCTGGTCTCTGGTTCTTGACCTCTGGTCCTATACTCTCCCACCAGTGGAAATATCCTTTCCACATCCACTCTATCTAGGCCTTTCATTATTCTGTATGTTTCAATGATGTCCCTCCTCAACCTTCTAAACTCCAACGAGTAGAGGCCCAGTGCTGTCAGGTGCTCGTGAAGTGCTAACCCACCCATTCCTGGGATCATTCTTGTCAACCGTGCAATGAAAAAAATGTTAATTCATCATCTTGTTGTTAAGATTCTTTAGAGAAAATTGATCGTGATGTGACAGAACTTTATTTCAAAATCAAAATCGAATTAGACCTTAGATTTTGGACTATAGAGATACAGCGTGGAAACAGGCCTTCGGTCCACCAAACCGACGCCAACCAGGTATCACTCCCCTCACTAACACTATCCTACACACTAGGGACAATTTACAATTTTACCCAAGACAATTAACCTAAAAACCTGTTCGCCTTTGGAGTGTGGGCGGAAACCAGAGCATCCGGAGAAAACCCACGTGGTCACATGGAGAATGTACAAATGTACAAACTCCATACAGACAGCACCTGTAGTCAGGATCGAACCCGGGTCTCTAGCACTGTGAAGCAGCAACTCTACCGCTGTGCCACCGTGCCACTTTTTAGTTCAATGTAAAGTTAGATTCTTGAATGTAAATGAACTACAGAGGTGCAAGATTTGACTTGGTTTTAGTAGATTGAAAAACAATTTTAGAAGTGTGACAATAAACATGAGATTAACCTTTATAGAAATATTGCATAATTTACATCAAACATCTATTTCTTCAGAGCAGGAAATCAACGGATCGAAAGTGACTTGCTTCCACTCTGGGTGTGTGGGCCCTGAGGTAAATACTGAGCCCAATGTGGATCCCCGCAGACTCTTCCACAGATGGGGTGGGAGTTACTAGATGAGAGGTGGATTGGGTGGCACAGTGACACAGCAGTAGAGCTGCTGCCCCAGAGCTCCAGAGACCTGGGTTCGATCCTGACCATGGGTGGTGAAAACACACACCTCCAAATTCAGGGACAATTTCTTCCCAGCTGTTATCAGGCAACTGAACCATCCTATCACCTGCGAGAGAGAGATCCCGACCTCCTATCTACCTCATTGAAGACCCTTGGACTATCTTTAATCAGACTTTATTGATCTTTGTCTTGCACTAAACGCTGTACCCTTTACCCTGTATCTGTACACTGTGGACAGCTTAATTGCAATCATGTGTACTCTTTTAGCTGACTGGATAGCATGCAACCAAAAGTTTTCACTGTACCTCGGTACACGGGACAATAAACTAAACTAAACTATTTGAGACAGCCATCCTTCAGGAACCAAAGTGCTGGAGTAATTGGAGTAAATTCTGCTCAAAGATAGACATAAAATGCTAGAGTAACTGAGCCGGTCAGGCAACATCACTGGAGAACATGGATAGATGGCGTGATTCTTCAGACTAGCTTAGACGGGGCATCTTGGTCACCATGGGTGAGTTGGGCCAAAGAACATATTTCCACTCTGTATGACTCTATGACTTCTACCATGGTACCAACTACTATGGACATTGCATAAGGGATACACTAGGCACTGAGCTACGTCCCCTTTTGTGCAAACCAGCATCTGCAGGTGTAAATTGCTCTTTCTAAGCTCCCCCCCCAGTTTAGTTTCAGTAAAAACACTGAATCAAGCACTTCAACAACTAATTTTTATTTTTTGCAAATTGTATCTAGGTTCTAGACACGCTGGCACCACTCCGCAGCTTGTTCCAGCTCTGCAAAGAACAATTCCAAATTGACCAAATCTCCCAGCAGCCCTGAAGCTTTTACCCCATTTTAAAGTCCTAGCCTCGCCAATTTGGCCAGGATTAATACAGGTCTTGTTTCCAACGTTCTCTACTCTTCAGGAACCAACAGTTGAAGATTTGTCCACACAATTCAAATATGTATTAATTGTTTGCACCTACAGTATGTCAATTGAGGGAGTGGATCTGACAACAGTGCTATGTCTGTGTCGGGCAACATTATGATCTGAACTGCAGGAAAGGTGTTTGAGTTTAGGAGCTTCATCTATGACAAGAGAGTCAAGGGTCGCAAAACCTCAAGGCAAGTCGGCAAGTTAACCGAAGCATTGGTGATTATTTTTCTCTCTTTCATTTTCAATCATATCTATCTTCTGGGGGTCTCAATTATGTTTTTTTGATAGCTATCATTGTAATGAAACATTCCCAGGTACTTTACTTTAGATATGCAGCGTGGAACAGGCTCTTCGTCCAACTGATCAGCGATCACTCTATACATTGCACTATCCCACACACTAGGGATAATTTATATTTAACTGAAGCCAATCAACCTACAAACCTGTGTGTCTTTGGTGCCTGGGAGGAAACCGGAGCACCCGGGGAAAACCCACGCTGTCACAGGGAGAACATGCAAACTCCATTCAAACAGTAGTCAGGATCGAACCCGGGTCCCTAGTGCTGTAACGCAGCACCTCCACCGCTGTGCCACCACCATTACAGGTACTCACTACTCTTCATGAAAAGGTGACAGACTGATCACAAATGCTCATCGTTGATGAGCTTAGCCAACAATCTGCCGAATCTTATCTGTTGCTGGCCCTGATTTGACCTGGTCTTTTCTTGCTTCCTGTTCATCTCCCTTCAATCAATCTCAAGAAGGGTCCCGACCCAAAGAGTCACCTATCCATTTTCTCCAGTGATGCTGACTGACCCGCTGAGGTCACCAGCATTTTGTGACTGTCTTTGCTCATCAACAAGGAGAAAGGAGATGAGTAGGAATGTCTTTAGACAGAAGGTGGAGAATCTATGGAATTCATTGCCACAGATGGCTGTGGAGGCCAAGTCAATGGATATTTTTAAAGCAAAGATGGATAAATTCTTGATTATTACGGGTGTCCGGGGTTATGGGGAGAAGACGGGGGAATGGGTTTGAGAGGGGAAGCCAGATCAGCTATAATTGAATGGCAGAGCAGAATAGATGGTGCGCATGGCCTAATTCTGCTTATAGAACTTATGAATAAAGGTGGACAGGAGAGGAGGGGGACATCGGTTCGACGATGGATCCACACATCCAAGGGAAGGTGATGGCTGGAGGCCCGAAGCAGCCTGGGACTTGCCTGGATCGGCTAACGCTCATAACAACTCGAGCGCAGACTGGACTTTGAAAACTGTGCCAAAGCCTTGTGTCTCTTGCATGAGGTCACATATGTACAGTTTACTAATTGGAAATGTGCTTAGGTATGGTAAAACTCTTGAATAGAATGCCGTTTATTGTCATTTAAACGCACAAGGTTCAAACAAAATTTTGTTCCTGCAGTCATAACAGCAAAAAACCAAAACACACAATTAACACAATTCCACATAAACATCCATCACAGTGAATCTCCAAACACATCCTCACTGTGTTGGAAGGCAAAAGTCTTATCTCTTCCCTGTTCTCTGTTCTTTATTCTTCTCCCGCAGTCAAGCAGTCAAACTGCTGCATTGAGCTGATCAAGGCTCTTGATGTTAGAGTCCCCGGCGGGCGATGGTAAGTCCCGCGGCTATTTAAGCCGCGCCGGGCGATGTAAAGCCCCGCTCCGGGTCAATTTAAACCACTCAATTCGGGCGGGCGAAGTTGCCATTGCGGGAGCTCCGAAAAGCAGTCTCCCACCAGGGAACCGCGAGCTCCCGATGTTACCGTCCACAGAGCCTGCAGCCGAAGCCTCCGAAGCTCCGATGTCGGGTCGCAGCCACACGCCACCACAGCGTTCCGGTCAGCCATCTCCGCGAGGTAAATCCACAGGCTCTGAGACTGGAGCCCCAGGTCGATTCCGGTTGGAGGCCGCCGGCTCCACGATGATACGCCCCAACGCCAACGGAGACTCGACAGGAAAAAGGTCGCGACCCTGTTCAGGGAAGAAGTAAAAAAGTTTCCTCCGCCCCCCCACAAATACACAGCTAAAAATAAAGTTAAACTAAAATCAAAAACATATACCTAACAGGACAAAAAACAAGAAAAGACAGATGGACTGCAGTCGAGCCGCTGCCACAAGGCGCCGCCACACCAAACTGGACGCTATGCAAGGTAGGGATTTAACGGTCCGCTTGCACATGTGAAAATAATGAACTATTGAATCCAGTGAAATATTCACCTGCATGAGTTTGTTGGCAGTCCAGTGGAGCAGATCAACTTGCTCATTAAATTAGCTGCTTAAATTGCACTTCCACTGAAATCACCTGAATGGAAAGAAAATGAAAAAAATCCCAGCATAACATTCAATATTATGCCAAATCAAATGAGAAATTAAAATTAAAATGATTTTATTCAAGACACATGCATCGGCACTTGTGTGTTTCAACCTGCAACTGTTTCTCCTCAAAATGCTCTGATTGAAAACAAAATATGATCTACTATTATGGATGTAATATGTAACAAATATTCAGCTGAGAGAAAGTACTGATAGTATCCTGCTACATCACAAGCCTCGTTAAACTTCATGATTTTATTAATAGTAAATGCCTTTAAAATGTTTGTGCCGTTCCTGTCCCCTCTCTTTTTCTCTCTCCATCCTTCCCTCTCTCCTCCTCTCTCTCTCCATTCCTCTCTCTCTCCATCCCTCTCCCTCCCCACCTCTCCCTACCTCCCTCCACCTCTCTTCCTCCCTCTCTCCCTATCTCACTCCCTCTCCCTCTCTCTCTCCCTTTCCTCGAGAGTACAGAGTTTGTACCTTTTTCCCCTGACCTGCGTGGGTTTTCTCTGGGTACTCCGGTTTCCTCCCACACTCCAAAGGCGTACAGATTTGTAGCTTAATTGGATTTTACTAACTGTAAATTTCATCACTATCCTCAGGGCCGGATTTAGATGAAGAGAAGCCCTAAGCTGTTCCACTTGTGAGGCCTCTCCCAATCCCCCACCCCCACGACTAGAGGAAGATGGTCCACCAGATTGACACCGATTTGCAGCCGAGCGTGGCCAATGAGATAAGGGGCTGGAAAGCTGCGCTTTTTATTTATTTATTTATTGCCAGTGCTAGTGTCGAGTTATTGGCTTAAAACACTATTATTCTGAAATGGAGGGCAAGGAAAATTACTGAAGGGTTGTTTAGAGACTACAGTGCGTTGAGATAGCATATGTAAGAAAGGCCTAGGACAGTGTTAAAAATATTATACACCTTGCAGGGCTCTCACTTAATTTTTTTTCTCTGTTGTCAGCCGGGCAACCTTGGCAGCTTTTTAAGTTGCCAAATGACAGTTTAGGTGGTCATTTAAGACGGTTTGCATGACTCGTGTGATAATGTGCTCGGACGAAGTGCGTAGTTACCAGTCGGAATTATGCTCAATGAAGCATTCACATATTATTTCTGCTTCAAATAAAGTCACAAACTAAACATACTCACCAATCAAGACATGATATATATACCACAATGACATGCAGCAAAATTATAATACTGTATCTCAACGCTTTTTACAAATTCCAATTAATGCAATTTCTATTATTTCTTTCCACTTCCAAACAAAAATGTGGTTGGATTATTCAGCCTCAACCTCAGTGAGACCAAGTGCAGGCTTGGCGATCGCTTCGCACAACACCTCCACTCAGTTCGCAATAACCAACCTGATCTCCCGGTGGCTCAACACTTCAACTTCCCTTCCCATTCCGAATCTGACCTTTCTGTCCTGGGCCTCCTCCATGGCCAGAGTGAGACCCACCGCGTATTGGAGGAGCAGCACCTCATATTTGCTTGGGTAGTTTACACCCCAGCGTTATGAACATTGGCTTCTCTAATTTCAGGTAGTCCCTGCTTTCTCCCTCCTTCCCCTCCCATTCCCAGCTCTCCCACAGCCTACTGTCTCCGCCTCTTCCTTTATTTTTCGTGTCTCCCTCCAACATCAATCTGAACAAGGGTCTCGACTCGAAACGTCGTCTATTCCTTCGCTCCATTGATGCTGCCTTACCTGCTGATTTTCTCCAGCTTTTTTGTCTACCAATGGGATCCCACCACTGGCCACATCTTCCCATCTCCCCTGTTGGCTTTCCACAGAGACCGCTCCCTCTGTAACTCCCTGGTCAATTCGTCCCTTCCCACCCAAACCAAACCCTCTCCTGGCACTTTCCTTTGCAACCGCAGGAAATGCAACATTTGTCGCTTTATCTCCCCCCTTGACTCCATTCAAGGACCCAAGCAGTCTTTCCGGATCGGCAGATGTTCACCTGCACCTCCTCCAACCTCATCTATTGCATCCACTGCTCTAGGCTGCAGAACTCAGACAGCTCCGCCAGTCATAAGAGGAGGCCTAAGGATGGGGATGCAGACCTCTACAGGCAGGCCAAGTACAAGCTTAGAAGAGGAATCAGAGCTGCCAAGGAAAGGTACTCTGAGAAGTTGAGGAGCATGTTCTCAGCTAGTGACTCTTCTTCAGTTTGAAAGGGCTTGCAAGAAATCACCAGCTACAAGAGGAAAGCCCCCCTGCTCTTTGGAAAATCGTCAGCTGACCAACGACCTGAATGATTTCTACTGCAGGTTTGACAAGCAGAAACATAACCGTGGTACCCCCTCGCACCCTTCCCAACAAACACAGCCAGACCCCAGTCTGCAAAGAATGGACCCTTCTGCACCCACTCCTCCCCATTCACCACTTCACACCTACTGAAAGCAAGACTCCAGTCTGAAAGGACTGGACCCTTTCCTACCCCACCACTCTCCAATCACCACTACACACCCAATTACCCTCACCCTCCATGCTGCACAACATCACTTCTCCACCATCAACAATAAAAATAGAGGAGGAGGAGAGACTTTTCAGGAGACAGAAAAGCCGGAAATCTCCAGGACCGGACAATGTTTCCCCCTCTACACTGAAGCTCTGTGCCGAACAACTGGCACTGGTCTACACACACATTATCAACCAGTCCTGCAAGGTAGTTGAGGCCAGTTCATTGGCTATATTTAAGAGGGAGTTAGATGTGGCCCTTGTGGCTAAAGGGATCAGGGGGTATGGAGAGAAGGCAGGGATGGGATACTGAGTTGGATGATCAGCCATGATTATATCGAATGGCGGTGAAGGCTCGAAGGGCCGAATGGCCTACTCCTGCACCTATTTTCTATGTTTCTAAACCTGTAAATGCCTGATTCAAAGTCTCCACTATTGTCTCTGTAGCCAAAAATAGTAAGATTAAATGAGAACTTACCAGTTCGAAGTTTGATCGTTATTTTATGAGGAGTACGTTGAGGGATTACGTGAAGAACCCCGCCAGGACGCATGCGTGTCATTCTTCAAAGCAGCGGTGTGAAATCACAGATAACTGTAATGACTAAACATAGTAAGATTAGAGAAGAAGATACCAGTTGAGTATATGATCAAGGGTGGGAGCGGAGGGCACGTAATCCCTCAACGTACTCCTCCTAAAATAACGATCAAACTTCGAACTGGTACGTTCTCGTTAAATCTTACTATTTTACTTCGGAGTCACGTGAGTGACTACGTGAAGATTTTAAAGCTCTGTGGTTTCATGCCGTGGAAACGAGTCCATGCATCACATCTGCCTTGGTGATTATGGGAAGAATAGTGTTAACATTATTAGACATGAATTCGATGTTGAAATCAACGATAAATTTATTAACACCAAATTATAGCCCCTATTTATGGGGTAAAATTATATTACAGAACTTAAAATTGTTTCTGCAAACGTTTCAGGTTTAATTACTGGTTTGTGATAAAATCGTTGGAAAGTTTTCTCCGTTGACCATCCTGCTGTTTTTGAACATTTTTGAATTTCTCCAAGAGTGACTTGAGCACTTTTTGGTGAGCGTTGCAACATTGTATGAACGCAGATGCCAGTGCGATATCCGTGCGATATCCGTAATGACTCTTGCGGGTACCGTGGGAACTCCTGCGAACGGTAAACCCGGAAGCTTGACAGAGGGGACATAAGGTGAGTAAAAAAGGCGGTCTCAATATCGCCAATGGACCATGTGTCCATCGAGGACGTCCCACCTAATTGTCATTGTTTTCACAGTAAGACTTGCAGAGATGCCTCTCAGAAAAGCGCAAAGAAAGGGGTCAAAGAAAGTCAGAAAGTTTTTAGCCATGCAGGTAAATGAGGAGGAGACTCGGCAAGAGAGACAGGTGGAGAGGCAAGAGGAGATGCCAGAGATACCACTGCCTGTGGGCTCCTTGGACAGGGAGAGGGTGATCAAGGTGGATTTGAGATTGCCTCCCCAGTAGCTGTTGCCTCCCCAATAGCCTCGGCAGACGATAACATAAGGGAGAGATGGCAGAAGGTAAGGCCATATAACTTCAACAGGGAACAAGAGGGGGAACTGGTGGAGTGGTACCAATGCAATGAGATTCTCTATGACAAATCCGGAGAGGATTATAGAAATAGGGAGACAATAGCCAGATGGTAACACCAGCACTTTGAAGCCAATGGAAAATTAGCACAATTTGAGGATGCCCCTGATTAGTTTAGTTTAGAGATACAGTGTGGAAACAGGCCTTTCGGCCCATCGAGTCCATGTTGCCCAGTGATCACCCTGTACGCTAGTTCTATCCTACACACTAGGGACATTTTGCAGTTTTACAGAAGCCAATTAATTCAATTCAATTCAATTCAACTTTATTGTCATTGCACAGATACAAGTATAGGTACAACGAAATGCAGTTTAGCGTCTGGTCATAGTCATAGTGCAAGATAGGAATTTTAAAAAAAATACAGAACAAGCATACATTAGAGTAAGAAGAGTACTGGTTAACAATGTGAATGGAGAGACCTACAAACCTACACATCTTTGGGATGTGGGAGGAATCCGGAGCACCTGGATATAACACACACGGTCACAGAGAGAATGTACAGATGCCATGCAGTCAGCACCCATGGTCAGGATCGAACCCTGGTCACTGGTGCAATAAGGCAGTAATTCTACTGCTGCACCACCGTGCCACCCATGGATGGTTAAACAGTTGATAAATTGTGCGTTCAGCTTCATTTCACTTCAAAATGTGATTTTTATTCTTTTTCCGATTTGTTTGATTGCGAAGCCTTTACACGTTCATTGTTTATTCTTAAAATATTGCACATCGTTTCCTAAGCAATGCAGGTTTGTTTGAGCTTCATTTAAAATATTTGGCAGCCCATTCAGACGAAAGCTTGTGGAAAGTTAATTCATGCATCGTGGTACATGGCATCACCGTAATCTAGAGAGAAAGAGATGGGGAAAGAGGGACCCGATGTGGGGAGCAGGGGCGCTGAGAGAACAATGAGGGACCCTGCGTGGGGATGTGTGAGGGGGGGACGAGAACAAAGAGGGAGCATTGAGGACCACATTGAACACTGTGTAACTTCGCGACCCCCCTATACGTGGTGGCTCTTTGCATACTTTGTGTATGGGACGCACAACAAAGAATTTCACTGACATGACACATGTGATAATAAAGCATCAATCAATCAATCAATGAAAGGTTTTGCAACAGAGAAATAGGTGAAACAATATGGAAGCGCTGAAACGTTTTATTCCATGAAATGGTGAGACTTTGTCCCAACAAGCACCACCCGCCCCAACTAGGGAAGTGTCTGTAGGTCCCACAGTGGCCTTATCGTTTATCTCACCGCCTAGGTGAGGTCTACCGTGTGATTTCACTGTACCAAGATGTACGCGACAATGGAGTATCATTGAATAATTGAAGAGAGACACAAAATGGTGGAGTAACTTCGCGGAACAGGCAGCAACTCTGGAGAGAACGAATGGGTGACGTTTCGGGTTGAGACCCTTCTTCAGACTGATCTATCTAATTATCTATTGCCTGATTTGATTGGAAAACATCCAAAAACAAAGTTTTATACTGTACCATGGTACAGTATAATATATACCTAATATACCAATAATATACCTAAACCTAAATCTACGAACTATCTTGAAGATGGACACAAAGTGCTGGAGCAACTCAGTGGTTCAGGCAGCATCTCTGACTAGAAGAAGAGTTCTGATCCAAAATGTCACCTGTTCTTTTTCCTCCAGAGATGCTGCCTGACTCGCTGAGTTGCTTCGGCACTTTGTGCCTGTCTTTGGTATAAACCAGCATCAGCAGCACCTTTGTCAACTCTTATGTTCTACGTTGTCCCATTAGCAGTTGCACCCCTGCTTCCCCACCCCATCATCATTACCCACTAACCTTTGTCCTCTCCTGTCCCCCATCCCTGCCCCTGATGCATGATTCCACGTTTGCCCTCCACTGCAACTACCACCATTGCCGTTCTACCACCATTGCCCCTACTGCCACCTTCTTCCCCCTATTGACCCACCAACATCTACAGGTGCATTTGGGGATGCATGGGGATGCATCACAGCATGGTTTGGGAACGGCACCATCCAAGACCCAAGTCATTGCAGAGAATTGTGGACACAGCCCAGACCATCACACAAATCAACCTTCCTTCCATCGACTCTATTTATACCTCACGCTGCCTCGGCAAGGTCAGCAGCATAGTCAGGGACGAGTCGCAGCCCCCCCCTCTCCCTCTCCTATAGGGCAAAAGGTACAGAAGCGTGAAAACGCACACCTCCTGATTCAGGGACAGTTTCTTCCCAGCTGTTTTCATGCAACTGAACCATCCTACCACAACAATTAGAGAACAGTCCTGAACTACTATCCACCTCATTGGTGATCTTCGGACTATCTTCGAATAAACTTGCTTTATCTTGCACTAAAGTTTAGTCCTTTTATCTTGTATCTGTACACAGTGGATGGCTCGATTGTAATCATGCATAATTTTTCTGC
This sequence comes from Leucoraja erinaceus, assembly GCF_028641065.1. Classification (NCBI taxonomy): domain Eukaryota; kingdom Metazoa; phylum Chordata; class Chondrichthyes; order Rajiformes; family Rajidae; genus Leucoraja; species Leucoraja erinaceus. Next base: position 86,985,390 of record NC_073381.1, read on the forward strand.
TGACTGGTTAGCAGGAAACAAAATCTTTTCACTCTACCTTGGTACACATGACAATAAACTCAAACTAAACCTGAACTAGCCGAGTGATGCCACTGAGCAAGCACGATTGGTCAGAGAAGTCACATGGCGAGGGCAGGTGCTTTGCTTTCCAGAGAATGATTGCAGCTGAGAGGTGGTGTGACTGTCACAAAACTCAAAACTGGCATTAAAAGAACTATAGTTATAACAACTAATTATAAGTTAAACAACAAAAATGAGCTGAAAATATTTGGTGCCTGTCAACCTCATGGTGCTTGTTGAATAATTAGTGAAGTTCAGGCATGGCAGCTTGATGCTTGCAATCGGATGGATTCATGCTGGATTTCTACTGGGGAGAAATACTGTGAGTCAAACTTTTTTCTGAAAACTTGCTCTCTTCTGAATGTTTCACAGAAAGTGCTGCTTAGAGTTGTTGCTTATAATGTGATGAAGCAAAATAACTACCACTGTGGGCAAATGTGCTTGTACTTGTGCTGGCTGTTATATTTGACTCTCTATCTCTCGTTTTGCATGTAAATTGGCTCTTTGTGTGCCTGTTGTGAAAATTGAGAGTGGGATTGATATCTGGAGTTCTGGAGTCGGCCAACCTGTGTAACCAGCAAAAGGCCTGGACAAAGTTTCACTCGAACATGCAAGCAAATTGCCTTTGCAGACTTAAGTATAAGATTTTTTTAAGGTGGGGATTGACAGATTCTTGATTAGTCAGGGGTTTTGGGGAGAATGGGGTCGAGTGGGAAAGATAGATCAGCCAAGATTCAATGGTGGAGTAGATTTGATGGGCCGAATGGCCTAATTCTGCTCCTATACCTTATCATTTTATAAGATTGCAAATCGCAGCACTACAACTACATGTGCGTGTGTATAAAAAAAGTATGTGGTTGTCATCCCTTGTGTGTCCTGGCTTCCAGTTACAAAGCCCAGTTCATGTGCAAATATGAAGAGTCTAATATACTGAAGATTTTTAAATATGATAAATGCTACTTGTGATTAATTCAAAATGGGAATTAATATTCCTCCAAAGAAAAACACTTTTGGAGAGGAGGAAACTGTGGGAGTTTAGTTCAGAGATACAGCGTGGAAAAAGGCCCTTCGGCCCACCGGGTCCGCACCGACCAAAGAGGTCCTTCTGCAGTTGTATAGAGCCCTAGTGAGACCACACCTGGAGTATTGTGTGCAGTTTTGGTCCCCTAATTTGAGGAAGGACATTCTTGCTATTGAGGGAGTGCAGCGTAGGCTTACAAAGTTAATTCCCGGGATGGCAGGACTGTCATATGCTGAGAGAATGGAGTGGCTGGGCTTGTACACTCTGGAGTTTAGAAGGATGAGAGGGCATCTTATTGAAACATATACGATTGTTAAGGGCTTGGACACACTAGAGGCAGGACACATGTTCCCAATGTTGGGGGAGTCCAGAACCAGGGGCCACAGTTTATGAATAAGGAGTAAGCCATTTAGAACGGAGACGAGGAAACATTTTTTCTCACAGAGAGTGGTGAGTCTGTGAAATTCTCTGCCTCGGAGGGCGGTGAAAATGAAATGAAATGAAATGAAATGAAATGAAATGATTCAATTTATTGTCATTGTCAGTGCATTTTTAGCATCTCCCTTGAAAGGGAGACACAGGGCGTCGCGGTGTGCCCGCGCCTGCCGCCGTAATTACATTCCATTACAGGCAAAGGTGGGTGAAGTGTCTTGCCCAAGGACACAACGACAGTATGCACTCCAAGCGGGATTTGAACCGGCTACCTTCCGGTCGCCAGCCGAACTCTTAGCCCATTGTGCTATCTGCGGTGGAGGCAGGTTCTCTGGATGCTTTCAAGAGAGAGCTAGATAGGGCTCTTAAAAATAGCGGAGTCGGGGGATATGGGGAGAAGGCAGGAACGGGGTACTGATTGGGGATGATCAGCCATGATCACATTGAATGGCGGTGCTGACTCGAAGGGCCAAATGGCCTACTCCTGCACCTATTGTCTACTGTCTATTGACCAGCAATCATCTGTGCACTAGGGACAATTTACAGACGCCAATTAACCTACAAACCGCCATCTTTGGAGTGTGAGAGGAAACTGGAGTAACCAAAAAAAATGCACACGGTCCCTGAGAATGTACAAACTACAATGTACAGACAGCGCCTGTGGTCAGGATCAAACCCGGGCCTGTGGCGCTGCGAGGCAGCAACTCTACTGCTATTGCCAAAGTGCCACCCCAAGTATCTAATAGAGGTGTACAAAATTATAAGGCAACAATGACAAGAGGTGCAGGAGTAGGCCATTCGGCCCTTCGAGCCAGCACCGCCATTCAATGTGGTCATGGCTGATCATCCACAATCAGTACCCCGCTCCTGCCTTCTCCCCATATCCCCTGACTCTGCTATTTTTAAGAGAAACAAAGGTACCTGAGATCAGTGGGTATAGGTTAAAGACAAGGACTAAGATTTAGCCCGTATAAAGAATGCTTCTTTACTAACCTATCTACAATGCCTCCAGTTTCAAAGATCTTTTGATTTGTACAGCGATGTAAACCAATGGAGAGGATTAATAATAGAAATACAGTTGATGTTGTCATATACATGGAATTGCAAAAGGCATTTGATAAGATACCGCATAATAACTTTGTCAATGAGCACTGAAGGCAATGTAGTAAAAAAGGGCTTTAAGTAGAAAATTGCCCATCCAATAGGAAAGAGCAGTAGTTAAATGTTTTTTAGAGCAGAGGTAAGTCTGAGTGGAATTTTATCAGGGTCATGTTTTGTTTTAGTCTTTATTATTAATTTGTGGTACAGGATGCAATTTGTGAATTTGCAGATGGCAAAGCATGGCAGCCTAGTAAACTATGAGGTGGATACTAATATTAATTATCTAGTAAATGTAAACAGGCTGCTGTAATGGGTGGAGAGGCGATGAGTGAAATATAATGTTGCGACATGTGAAGAAGAAAATAGTTTAATTTACAGACATATTGTGAAAACAGGCCCTTCGGTCCACCAAGTCCACTCCAGCTAATGATCACCCATCCTAAGTTATCCCAGTTTTGCACCCGACACACCAGGGTCAATTAACCAAAGCCAATTAAACCTACAGACCTGCATGTCTTTTGAATGTGGGAGGAAACCGGAGCACCCGGAGAAAACACACATGGTCGCAGGAAGAACGTACAAACTCTGGGGGAAAAAACCAGCACTCGAGGTCATGATCGAACCCGGGTCTCTGGAGCTGTAAGGCAGCAGCTCCACTGCTGTACCACCCCTAAATGTTGCAGGAAGAATGAGAACAGGGAATATAAACTAGAGAGCATAATACTAAAAGTGGTGCAAGAACACAAAAATCTGGTCTTGCGCCCAGTTTGTTAAAGAGGTTTTAGATAACCAACTGGGATCTGGAGTTCACGGACCAAGTGAAGTTTGGAGAAACATTGGTCCAACTACGAATGAAGTAAACAGTTCCAGAAAGTTCTGCAAGCTTTGGGCAGTGTGCAGGGGATGGTCCCAAGGAACAGGGATTTCAGTTCTATAGATATCTGGGAGAAGGTGCTGTTTTACTTGTCGGGACAGAGGATGTTGCAAATAAATCTGATAGTGTCATTTAAAACCAGGCGAGAGAGAGAAACAGAATCTTCCCACTGCATGAGGAGTCAAGAAATAGAGGACATGGACTTGAATAATAACCATAACTTGGGATGAGGAAAAATTGTTTCACGCATTAAGTGGTTTGGATCAGGAATACACTTCCAAGGTTGGGAGTGTGGGAAGATTGAATTGGAGTGTTCAATAGAAAACTGGATAAATATCTGAAAGGAAAGAACATTGCGCTTTGAGAAACAGCAACAGCGTAGAGGAACTATTTGGGTTTCACCAAAGCAGAGCTGATAAAGATATGGGCCAAATGGCATCATTCTGTGCTGTAACCAGACTCTTAAGTTAATACTTTGGTTCTGTTACCGAATAGTGACATGCCTGGATGTGGCGAGGATGTCTACACTGGTGGGAGAGTCTAGGATCAGAGGGCACAGCCTCAGAATAAAAAGAGGAGATGAGGAGGAATTTCTTTAGTGGTGAATTTGTGGAATTCATTGCCACAGACAGGTGTTGAGGCCAAGTCATTGGATATTTTTAGGGTGTAGGTTGACAAATTCATGATTAGTAAGGGTGTCTAAGGTTATAGGGCACTGATGTTTCTTTCAAAGAGCTGTTTCAAGTCCACGCTTGTTAATTCCTAGATTGGCTTATAGCCAAGTATAACATTACCCCTGTACTGGACTTGCCACTCTTAATAACTGCTGCACATAATTGATTGCTGCCTATTGCCACACACTCTGCTGTTGTAATTGATATGTGCTGATTTATATTAAACAAAAACTCTCTTGAATAGATGAAATGCATTCAGCTGCTAAACTCTAACGCTGCTCCATTTAATGTTAGAGTGCATGAAATCCCCTGCAATTGTTCCCTTGTTATTTTGGAAATTCACACCGGGTTCCTTGTATATTTTAAGATGTCACGTTGCTTTGATTGTTGGCAATGTATCATCAGGTGGCACAATGGTGCAGCTGTAGCTCAAGTGGTCTGGGTTCATTCCTTTGGGGCGGTACAATGGTGCAGCGATAGGGTTGCTGCCTTAAGGGCCTGTCCCACTGTACGAGCTAATTCAAGGGCTCTCCCGAGATTTAAAAAAAAATCAAACTCGTGGTAAGCACGTAGAATGAACGTAGCGGGTACGTCGGAGCTCGGGACGTCCCTTAGCGGCTCGTAACGCTAACGGCAGATACTCGGGAAACGCAGTAAGCTTGTGAAGACTCGTGAAGATTTTTCAACATGTTGAAAAATGTCCACGAGAGCCCCGAGTACCTACGAGCGGCAATTACCGTAATTCTCCGAGTTCGAATCAGGGGAAACTGGGGAGAACTCTTGAATTAGCTCATAAAGTGGGACAGCCCCATTAATGCGCCAGGTCCGACCTGACTATGGGTGCACACAAAATGCTGGAGTAACTCAGCAGGGCAGGCAGCATCTCTGGAGAGAAGGAATGGGTGATGTTTTGGGTCGAGACTCTTCTTCAGACTGAGACGGGACAGAGATAGAATGTAGTCGGAGACAGTAAGACTGGTGGGAGAACTGAGAAGGGGGAGGGGATGGAGAGAGAGCGGAAAAACTATTTGAAGTTGGAGAAGTCTATGGATGCTGTCTGTATGGAGTTTGTATGTTCTCCCTATGATCTGCATGCTTTTCTCCGGGAGCTCCGGTTTCCTCCCACACTCCAAAGATGTACAGGTTTGTCAGTTAATTGGCTTTGGTAAAATTGTAGATTGCCCCTAGTGCGTGTCGGATAATGTTAGCGTATGCGGTGATTGCTGGTCGGCGCGGACTCGGTGGACCAAAGGGACTGTTTCTGCGCTGTATCTCTGTAGATCAGTGCATGTGAAAACAAGTCATTTTACAATCTCTAAACTAAAACTAATTAAGTTGCTGAGACAATTGACATCCAGAGGCAAATCTGGCATGAAAGTCCAGGAGTGCGGTAATATGTTGATAAATTGCTAGTGCAGACATGGAGGCCTTGATATAATGGATTGCGAGACAAATATTGGCCAGGTGAATTGAGTTTGAGGAAGGCAGAAGGATGCAAAACCTTGAATCATCAAAGACTTGTTTCAAATGTATGCATCCTGTCCCAATATTCATTCTCTTATAGTTGCAGCATAGTGCGAGTGGATATCTGGTTGGCATGGACTCGATGGGATGAAAGGCCTGTTTCCACGTTGTGTCTCTAAAGTAAAGTCTCCACTGGCAAGAATCTGTTGTGTGTAGGAAAGAACTGCAGATGCTGGTTTACACTGAAGATAGACACAAAATGCTAGAGGAACTCAGCGAATCTGTCCGCATCTCTAGAGAAAAGGAATAGGTGACATTTTGGATCGAGACCCGTCTGTCATTGTATGTGGGCAGTGTACCATTTTCATTATCAATTCCATTTGCATTGAAAATGTTAAGTGAGTGCAGAAATGTAATTTTATAAATCAAAAATGGATCTTACTAAATCACATGTGCAAATAACCCTAGTGCAGCTTTTTAAATAAACCATTTCCTTTTATCAGACATGGAAGAATAGCATAGACACAAAAATGCTGGAATAACTCTGCGGGACAGGCAGCATCTCTGGAGAAAAACAATGGGTGATGTTTTGGGTCGAGACCCTTCTTCAGACTTAAAAGTCACCATTCGTTCACTCCAGAGAAGCTGCCTGTCCCGCTGAGGTACTCCTGCATTCTGGTGTCTATCTTCGGTTTAAGCCAACGTGTAGTTTCTTCCTACACGTGGAAGAATAGCGTGATACGCCAGTTTACTTTGCACTGTATATTTAAATAACATTGGTGTGTGCCTTTGATTCCCTGCAAAGTTGCTGTCCTGTCATGGCTAAGTTATTGCCTTAGGTTTTCATGTACGTGTCAGGGACAAGGTGATGACAGGAATAATATGGAAAATCTCCAAACAAACAGATCAAATGATATAATTGATGAACAACTTGGAGAAAATTGCCTTGGAATAAAGTGTGACCTGGTTAGAATGTTATTACACAAAACGATTTGAGTACAATTAAAAGCTTTTTTATGCATGCTAACCAGTCAATGGAAAGCCAATACATGATTATAATTGAGCCATCCACAGTGTACAGATACATGTTAAAGGGAATAACGTTTAGTGCAAGATAAACACCGGTAAAGTCTGATTAAAAATAGTTTGAAGGTCTCCTATGAGGTAGAAAGTAGCTCAGGCCCACTCTCTACTTGTTGATGGGATGGTTCAGTTACCTGATAACAGCTGGGCAGAAACTGTCCCTGAATCTGGAGGTGTACGTTTTCATACTTCTGTACCTTTTGCCCGATGGGAGAGAGGAGAAGACAGAGCATAATTAGTTTTATTATGAAATGTTTCTGCAATTAGACTGTTTACACGTGTAAACAATCTAATGGTTTTATTGAACTTCACTACATAGCTGAACAGGTTGTGCCTTATGCATTTGTTGCCCTGTTAGAAGTAAAATTTATCGGGCTGCTGATAAAATGGATTAGGAAGCTCCTGTCCAGAGTGTGCAGTTGCTAAACCGCTGTACCGTTGCTCACTTAAACACCATTCAGCTAATCTGAAAGGACAAATTCATATTTGCTCAAAAGAGATTAATCTTCCAAATTGGGTTGGTGTCCCTCAGCAGAATAACTGAGTGGATGGGAACTGCTGAGTTTGCTGATGATTAAAAGCAAATATTCGTTGGTGCTTTGCAAATAGCAGAGCTGTAGCCAAGGAACGGGGCTTGGGAATGTCATTGCAACATTCAAAGTTGGAGCACTTAGGAATTGAGTAGAGTATATGAGTCAGGAAGTTATGGTGCAGCTCTAGAAGACTTTGGTTGGAGTATTGTGTGCAGCTGTGGTCACCCCATCGCAGGAGGCATAGGAGAGGGTACAGAAGAATGCTTCTTGGAATAGGGGGTGTTACCTACAAGAAGAGTTTTCATTTTAAATATATAGCACAGAAACAGGCCCTTTGGCCCATTGAGTCTGCACTGACCAGCGATCCCTGCACACTATCCTACACCAACTAGGGGCAATTTACAATTTTACACCAACTAGGGGCAATTTACAACTCTATCGCTGCACACTGTTCCATCCCAAGAGGTTGGACAAACTTGCATTGTTATCTCGGGAGTGCTAGAATTTGAGGAGAGATGTTATAGAAGCATATTTATTGATAAGAAGCATAGAAAGTCTGAATAAAACTAAAAGAAAAGATGTATAACACAGCAAAGAGTAGCCGGAAGCCAGAGGATTGGGAAACATAGAAACATAGAAAACAGGTGCAGGAGGAGGCCAACAAAAGGAAACAAAAAGGGCAATATGGGCTGAAAAGATGAAGTACGAGGGGAAACTGGCCAGGAATATAAAGAAGGACAGTAAAAGCTTCTTTAGATATGTTAGGGGAAAAAGAATAGCAGTCAAATGTGGGTCGCTTGAAGGCAGACATGGGTGAAATTATTATGGGCAACAAGGAAATGGCAGAAGAGTTGAACAGGTACCTCAGATCTGTCTTCACTAAGGGAGACTCAAACAATCTCCCAGATGTACTGGAGAACACAGGATCTAAGGGGGTGGAGGAATTGAAATAAATTTTGATTAGGCGAGAAATAATATTGGGTAGGTAAATGGGACTGAAGGATGATAAATCCCCTGGGCCTGATGGTCCGCATCCCAGGGACCTCAGGGAGTGGATGGGAATAGTGGACACATTGGTGATAATTTTCCAATGCTCAATAGATTCAGGATTAGTTCCTGTGGATTGGAGGATAGCTAATGTTATCCCACTTTTCAAGAAAGGAGCGAGAGAAAAAACGGGGAATTACAGACCAGTTAGCTTGACTTTGGTGGTGGGAAAGATGCTGGAGTGGGATAACATTAGCTATCCTCCAATCCACAGGAACTGATCCTGAGACTGGTGACTAGAATTAGAGCACATGGTATTGGGGGTAGGGTGTTGACGTGGATAGAAAATTGGTTGGCAGACCGGAGGCAAAGAGTAGGAGTGAACGGGTCCTTTTCAGAATGGCAGGCAGTGGCGAGTGGAGTGCCGCAAGGCTCGGTGTTGGGGCCGCAACTGTTTACCATATATGATTTGAAAGAGGGAATTAGAAGCAATATTAGCAAGTTTGCGGATGACATAAAGCTGGGTGGCAGTGTGAACTGTGAAGAGGATGTTAGGAGGTTGCAGGATAACCTGGACAGGTTGAGTGAGTGGGCAGATGCGTGGCACATGCAGTATAATATAGATAAATGTGAGGTTATCCACTTTGGCGGCGAAAACAAGGTGGCAGATTATTATCTTAATGGGGTTAGGTTAGGTAAGGGGGAGGTACAGAGAGACCTGGGTATCCTTGTACACCGGTCACTGAAAGTTGGCGTGCAGGTACAGCAGGCAGTGAAGAAAGCTAACGGAATGTTGGCCTTCATAACAAGAGGATTTCAGTATAGGAGTAAAGAGGTTCTTCTGCAGTTGTTTAGGGCTCTGGTGAGACCACATCTGGAGTATTGTGTACTGTTTTGGTCTCCTATCTTGAGGAAGGATATATTTTTTTTCACTGAGGGAGGTGGATGCGTGGAATGCACTGCACTGCCAGTGGTGAAGGTAGATACTATAGTGGTGTTTGAGGCTTTCAGATATGCACATGCATGTGCAGAGAATTAAAGGATAAGGATGATGAAAAGGCAGAGGAAATTAGTTTAACTTGGCATCATGTTTGACACAGATTTGTGTACTGTAGGGCCTATTTCTGTGCTGTACTGTTCTATGTTCTGCATTAATTACTTGTATCACCTAAGTTGGTCTTGATTTTAGCATGGGCCCAGATTTGGGGGAATATGAGGAAAAGCATTAGCACAAAACACAAACAAAAAATTAGGGGCAGCACGGTGGCGCAGCGGTAGAGTTGCTGTCTTACAGCACCAGAGGCCCAGGTTCGATCCTGACTACGGGTGCTGTCTGTACGGAGTGTCTGTGTACGTTCTCCCTGTGACCTGCGTGGGTTTTCTACGGGTGCTCTGGTTTCCTCCCACACTCCAAAGACATGCCAGTTTGTAGGTTAAATGTTTTCTGTAAATTGTAAAATTATTCCTAGTGTCTAGGCTAGTGCTAGAGTACGGGGTGATCGCTGGTGGGCTGAAGGGCCTGTTTCCATGCTGTATCTCTAAACTAAACTTGAGCAGCGCTGGGGCTTATAACGAGATGAGCCTGGTGACAATCCAGAGGCAAGAATAATGAGAGTTGAGCGAACTCTTTAACGACCAGCCAAATGTTAATTTAGAACATGCAAATCATGAATATGGAATCAAAGAATGATGCAACAGAGGAGAACATCGAGCTTGGGTCCTTTGAAGGAGCTGCCAATTAGTTTCAATCTCCAGCTCCCTTCCCACAGCCTTGACATTTATTTTACCTTTCCAAATGCATGTCCTGTTTTTAGTAAGTTACAAATAAATGTGTTTTCCATCAAACTTTTCAATGCAGGATCCCAGTTCATAATTACCCAGGCTGTAGTTAATGACAAATCTTCCTCATTCATTCTTCTGTCACATCTCCACACAACCTGCTGCAAGGAGATTCACTGTGCATAACTGAGGAGCCATATCTGCAGTAACCCTTCTCTTGATCTCATCCGCGTAAGGCTTGATATCCCTTCATAGGTGTGGTACCGAGAACTAGGGCGACACACAGTGATGCAGCTGGTAGAGTTGCTGCCTCACAGCGCCAGACACCTGGATTCGAACCTCACCTCGGGTGCTGTCTGTATGGAGTTTGCAAGTTTAGTTTTGTTTAGAATTACAGCGTGGATACGGGTGCTCTGGCGCACTGTGTCCGCTCTACCCAGCGATCACCCCGCAACTAACACTATCCTACACACGTTAGGGAGATTTTACAATTATACCAAACCAATTAGCCTACAAACCTGTACGTCTTTGGAGAGTGGGTGGAAACTGGAGATCCCGGAGAAAACCCATGCAGGCCATGGTGAGAAGGTACCATCTCCATACAGACAACACCCATAGTCAGGATCAAACCCGGGTCTCTGGTGCTGTAAGGCAGCAACTTCTCCAGTTTTCTCCCACACTCCAAAGTTGTACAGGTCTGTTGGTTAATTGGCCTCAGTAAAAAGATTGTAAATTGTCCCTAATGTGTAGGATAGTGCCAGTGTACGGGGATCGCTGGTCGGCCTGGGCTCTGTGGGCTGAAGGGCCTGTTTCCGCACTGTATCTCTAAAATGTACTGAGATACAGCAAAAAAACTCAATTACTATCTAGTCAAGTCATACCATACATGAGTACAATCAAGTTGTGCACATGTACAGCATGTAGGGTAAAGAGAAAAATACCACAGGTCAGGATATAGTGTTACAGCTACAGAGAAAAACATAAACCATTAAAACATACAACATTAAAAAAACATAAGTGCAAGGGCTACAATGAGGTAGGTTAGAAGACTGAGGTTGCATCCTTCGGTTATAAGAGGTCCCTTCAGTAGATTGGTGACAGCGGAAATGAGCCAGTCCTAAATCTGGTGGAATATGCTTTCAAGCTTTTGTATCATCTGCCCGACGGGTGAGGAAAGGACAGACAATAACGGGGCTGTAAATTATGCTCCATTATCTCTTGTTTCCCTTTTCCCTGACTAGTCTGAAGAAGGGTTTCGACCTGAAACGTCACCCATTCCTCCTCTCCAGTGATGCTGCCTGTCCCGCTGAGTTGCACCAGCTTTTTGTGTCTATCTTGATTACCTTGGTTGTATTCCCAGGGCAGTGTGAGATGTAGGTGCTAATTCACACCAACGAGTTTGAGGTAGAAAATGAGCACTTTGCCCCTGTATTCACCAAGGAGAAGGACTTTCATTGAGATTAGTGTGGGGAATACAAACATGCTCGGGCAGTTGGGAGACCGAGAAGGAGGTAGTGCTCTTGGTGGATCAGTCCCCAGGGCCTCATCTAATCTATTGCAGGTTATTGAGGGAGATTGCGGGCGGCCTTGATGAGAATCTTTATTTCTTCTCCAGCCACAGGTTGCATCCTGGTGGACAGGAGAGTGGCCATTGTTGTTCCTTTGTTCAAGAAAGGAGGTAGGGAAAATATAGGGATATAATATGTGACTGGTGAGCCTCATGTGGTTGGTAGGGAAATTATTGGAGAAAATTCTTCGAGATAGGATTCACTCCCATTTGGAAGAGAATGGGCTAATTAGGGATAGCCAGCAGGTCGTGTCTCACAAACTTGATTGTTTTTTGAGGGGACAAATTGATTGATATTGATTGATGCATGGATTTTAGTAAGGCTTTTGATAAGATCACACATGGTATCTTACCAGAAGATTAAGATGTATGGGATTCACGATGACTTGGTCGTATAAATTCAGAACCAACTTATTCATAGAAGACAGAGCGTTGTGGTGGATGGTAGATATTCTGGCTGTGGAGTTCTACAGGGATCTGTGCTGGGACCTCTGCTGTTTGTGATATATATAAATGACCTAAATGTGGATGGGTTGGTGAGTAAGTTTGCTGATGACATGAAAATTGGAGGAGTTACAGGCTCTAAGGAACTCTGTCAGAAGATACAGTGGGACAAGATTAACTGGGCACAGTGATGCAGCAGTAGAGGTGCTGCCTTGCAGCGTCAGAGACCTGGGCTTGATTCTGACCATGGGTGCTGGCTGTACACAATTTGTACATTTTCCCTGTAACTGCGTGGATTTTCATCGGGTGCTCCGGTTTCTTCCCACACTCCAAAGACCTGCACGTTGGTAGGTTGATTGGCTTCTGTAAATTGTCTCCGGGGTGAACGGTGGCTGGCGTGAACTAGGTGGACTGAAGGGCCTTGTTCCATGCTGCATCTCTAAAAGAAAAGCTGCAGAAATAAGGATAGGACAAGTTTGGAGGGATGTGGGCCAAAAGCGGGCAGGTGGGACTAGTGTCGCTGAGATGTGGTGCGGGTGTGGGCAAGTTGGGCTGAAGGGCCTGTTTCCACTCTGTATCACTCTATGACTCTAACACATTAGTGTGTGGCTGAGTGGAAAAACAGGAGGGAGCTGATGGGAATGTAGGGAGAATAAAAAGTGTATCGCTTTTGTTTTATTATTGACATATGTGCTGGTATACAGTGAAAAACATTGTTTTGCATGCTATCTGGTCAAATCCTACCATACCTGACCATAATTAACCATGCGCAAGTACAACAGGTTGTGCAGGATATAGTGTTACAGCATTAATAGTGTTAGAGTCAAGGAGTCATACAGCATGGAAACAGGCCCTTCGGTCCAACTTGCCTATGCTGACCAACATGCCCCATCTGCACTAGTTTGAGTTTAGTTTATTGTCACATGAACCGAGGTACAGTGAAAAGCTTTTGTTGCGTGCCAACCAGTCAGCAGAAAGACAATACATGATTACAATCAATCCATTTACAGTATATATAGATACATGAAAATGGATTAATATTTAGTGCAATTTAAAGCCAGCCAATTCCGATCAAGGATAGTCCGAGGGTCACCAATGTGGTAGATAACAGTTCAACCCTGCTCTCTGGTTGTGGTAGGATGACTGATCCACTGCAGTTGGTCTACCATCACCACAGGTACATCGCCACACTAGTCCCACCCATCCGCATTTGGCCTGTATCCCTCTAAACCTATCCTATCCTTGCACTTGTCCAAATGCTGCTTAAACATTGTGATTGTACCTTTACAGTGAAAATGCAGATGCAATAAAAGTGCAAGATCTGAAATGAGGTAGGCTGGAAGAGGGGCAATACAATCTAGCTCATGAGAAATCCATTCAGTAGCCTGATAACGCAGGGAAGAAGTTTTTCTTGAAGCTGGTGCTACGTGCTGTCAAGCCTTTGCATATTCGGAGACGCACTCTTTGAATTATTATAGGATTAGTGCAAATAAGTGGTTGGTGATCATTGTGGTAACTGGCCCGATTTATTTGATGCTGTGTTAAGCATAGGCTTATTATCACAGTCAGCTGAAGTTCATAAGTTCCAGGGTCAGAATTAGGCCATCCAGCCCATCAAGTCTACTCCGCCATTCAATTATGGCTAATCTATCTTTGCCTCTCAACCCCATTATAACCATATAACAATTACAGCACGGAAACAGGCCATCTCGACCCTTCTAGTCCGTGCCGAACACATATTCTCCCCTAGTCCCATATACCTGCGCTCAGACCATAACCTTCCATTCCCTTCCCGTCCATATAACTATCCAATTTATTTTTAAATGATAAAAACGAACCTGCCTCCACCACCTTCACAGGAAGCTCATTCCACACAGCTACCACTCTCTGAGTAAAGAAGTTCCCCCTCATATTACCCCTAAACTTCAGTCCCCTAATTCTCAGGTCATGTCCCCTTGTTTGAATCTTCCCTACTCTCAGTGGGAAAAGCTTTTCCACGTCAACTCTGTCTATCCCTCTCATCATTTTAAAAACCTCTATCAAGTCCCCCCTTAACCTTCTACGCTCCAAAGAATAAAGCCCTAACTTGTTCAACCTTTCTCTGTAACTTAGTTGCTGAAACCCAGGCAACATTCTAGTAAATCTCCTCTGTACTCTCTCTATTTTGTTGACATCCTTCCTATAATTAGGCGACCCCTCTCCCATTCTCCTGCCTGCTCCCCGTAACCCCTGACACCCACACCAATCAAGAATCTGTTAATCTCTGCTTTAAAAATACCCAATGACTTGGCTTCCACAGCCGTCAATGGCCATGAATTCCACAGATTCACCATCCTCTGACCAAAGAAATTCCTCCTCATATGCCCTTTGGTTTTAGAGTCTCCCACTAGTGGAAACATCCTCTCTGACCAGCCCTGTCACTATTCTGTAAGTTTCCATGAGGTACCCCCTCATCCCGCTAAACTAAAGCTGCAAGTACTGTAGCTGTGTGTAATACAAAGAAGGCACAATTTGTAGTGAGCTGTTCCAGCTCTCTCGCAATTTGGTTTTGTTTCAGATTAAGATGGTGATAATTTCAACACATTGGTAGTTGCTAGGGCTCTTCATGAAATGACTTTTGGACATATTGGGACATTTGGGACATATATGTACGGTTAAATTGCCCAGCACAAAACCTTTATCCAATGCAAAATTGGATATGTAATGCAGAGTAATCATTGATCTTGGATCAAGAGAGAACAAGGGGATTTTGTCAAAATAGCACTGCAGAGATTCGTAAACTGCCTCGATGGAGTAAATTGAGATCCACTGCAGAAAATGTTCTGTTCTGTACTCTAATTTAGACACACCTGGGACAGTATAATTAGACTTCAAACTAATTTGGAAACAGTCTGAGGAAGGACACCTATCCATGTTCTCCAGAGATGTGTAGGAAGGAACTGCAGATGCTGGTTTACACCAAAGATAGATGCAAATTGCAGAGAAGCTCGTTGGTTTTATTATTTTCCTCAACTCCCTCGTAGGAAAACAAGATTCCAATAAACTGAATGGATGTCAATTTAATTTGCCAAATTAAAATTAATCTGCATGCATTGTTTGAGCGGATATAATGTGACAATTCCCTCCTTTACTTTCAGCTCCGGTGCAAATTACCTGTAGAATGTCAAACCTGATATGCATTTTGGCCCGGATTTTGCGTTGGTGGGGATGAATCTGTCTGCATTCACCATTGTAGCATTGTCAATTTGACATCAGCATCTTGGCAGCTGGGGGGAGTGGAGGGGGAGGGAGAAGGGAAAGGGTCTGTGGTGGTCTTCCCCATCCAGTGCCTGTAAACAAATCTCTCAAATCAAAAATCACTGGTTACTTCCACATGGCACCTTTGCTATTAAGACCTTTGCATGGAAAACTTTAACTTTACTTTATTGTCACGTGTAGCAAGATACAGTGAACCTGTATACCAGTGATACAGATACATGATAAAGGGAATAACGTTTAGTGCAAGATAAAGCCATTGAAGTCCGATCACAGATAGTCCTAGGGTCTCCAATGAGGTAGATTGTTCTCAGGGCCACTCTCTAATTGTGGTAGGATGATTCAGTTGCCTGATAACAGCTGGGAAGAAACTGTCCCTGAATCTGGACGTGTGTGGTTTCACACTTTTCACCTCTTGCCTGATGGGAGAGGGGAGAAGAGAGAATGTCTGGGGTGAGACTGATCCTTGATTATGCTGCTGGCCTTGCCGAACCAGCGTGAGGTATAAATTGAGTCAATGGAAGGGCGTTTGGTTTGTGTAATGGTCTGGGCTGCGTCTACAATACTTTGCAATTTATTGTAGTTTTGGATGGAGTGATGTCCCCTGATAAATGCTTTTTATGGCGCATCTGTCGAAGTTGGTGAGAGTTGTTGGGGACATGCCAAACTTTCCAAACCTTCTAATGAAGTAGTGGCCTCTGATAACCCACAATTACTCTGAATATATCTCTGCTACCATAAAATTAATCTTGTATGATATTCCTTCATATTTATGAGCACCTTTATGAAAATTTACATTTCGGCTCCTAACTTAATGTCATGTGTAATTAAGAACAAAAAAAGCTGGTACTTTCTTGCACTGAAGCAGAACATTAACTGTTTCTCTCAACAGAAACTGCCTACCACATAGAACAGTACAGCACAGGAACAGGCCCTTTGGCCTACAATATCTGTGTCAAACATGATGCCTAGTTAAATGGATCTCATCTGCCAGTATATGATCCACATCCCTCTATTCCCTGCACTTCCATGTGCCTATTTAAAAGCCTCTAAAGCACCACCATCGTATCTCCACTGCTCCACCTCCTCCACTACCCCAGGCTGAATGTTTCCAACATATTTTAGTTTTATTTCAAAATTTCCAGCATCTTGCAGTCATTTTTTACCTCCATTTCATATCACGAATATATCCTGATTTTTGTTTTCTTTCTACAAAATAGTTTTTTAAAACATTGCTAAAATGTTAGGATTTACTCTCTTGGCTCTTGGAGTTCTTGGAGTGAAACATAGAAACTTACTGAATAGTGATAGGCCTGGATAGAGTGGATGTGGAGAGGATGTTGATACTTGTGGGAGCGTCTAGGACCAGAGTTCATAGCCTCAGAATTAAAGGACGTTCCTTTAGGAAGGAGATGAGGAGGAATTTCTTTAGTCAGGTGGTGAATCTGTGGAATTCGTTGTGGATGCCAAGTTAATGGATATTTTTAAAGCAGAGATAGATTCTTCATTTGTACGGGTGTCAGGGGTTATGGGGAGAGGGTAGAACAGGGTTGAGAGGGAACGATACATCAGCCATGATAGAATGGCGGAATAGACTTGATGGACCAAACGGCTAATTCTGCACCTGAACTTATGAGTGATCTGAGAATGTTTTAACGTGTTGTTTGGCCATCCTGATTCTATACAGGTTGCTGGGAAGCTAGGTAACCGAAGGCAACATTATGAATGGAGTTGGTATCGGGAAATAAGAACTTATAGAGATGCATGAGATCTTTGGAGGATGCTCTCTCCATAGGAAATTTATTGCTCAAGCAGCCATGGTTCCCACTCCCACACTGACATTAGATAGGCATAAAATGCTGGAATAACTCAGCGGGTCAGGCACCATCTCTGGAGAGAAGGAATGGGTGACGTTTCGGGTTGAGACCCTTCTTCAGACCGGTCTCGACCCGAAATGTCACACATTCCTTCTCTCCAGAGTGGCTTCCTGTCCCGCTGAGTTACTCCAGCATTTTGTGTCCATCTTCAGTTTAAACCAGCATCTGCAGTTCCTTCCCCCCCACACTGAAATCTCTGTCCTGGGCCTCCTCCACTGTCAGTGAAACCACGTGCAAATTTCAGGTGGGGCAGCTTAAAACCCAGCAGTATAAATGTTGATTTCTCTAATTTCAAGTAACCCCTTCTCTCCCACCCCACCCCCTCCCTTCCAGAGTAGTCCTATGCATTCCACTGTTTGCATCCTTGTATCCCTCTTGTTATCACCTCTTCCACAGCCAACAAGCCATTATGGGTTCCACCCCTCCTTGGTCATCTGCTTTATTCTGGCTTTCTCTCCTACCTCCTGTTCCCATCCCTCTACATTCAGTCTGAAGGAGGGTCCCGACCCGAAACGTCTCCCATCCTTTTTCTCCACCTGACCCGCTGAGTTACCCCAGCACTTTGTGTCTATCTTTGCGCTGTTTCAATGCGCTTCCAAAAGAAGCGCGTTGCTGTACACATTACTCACACATTAGACAAAATAAATTGTGATGAAGTATTTAATTAGAATTTTAAATTAGCTTCAAAGGTGGGCGGCATTGCACAGGTGAGAGTACAATCTTCTATCACAGGTTTTAATGGTAAAAAGGGAATACTGTGTTCATTGTAACAGGCCACTGCAATGATAACTTTCATCTGCAATAAAAGTTTAAAACCGGCTATAGATACTACTCTTTAAACAAGATTTCTTTTTATAGTATAGGGAAAATTACTTCTTTTACATAGTAAAAACACATTTATTTTGACACCTTTTTACCTACAATATTGAAAAAGGTCTGGCATATTTAATAATTTTACAAATTCCTCATTAAAAATATATCTCTGTACAAAAGGATCTTTTGCACCTACTTCAAGTCAACAGCAAGGAGTGGAATGGTATGGTGATAATGTCTTACTGCGATGGCACTGGAATGATTGATCAGCATTTTATACAGCATAATTTTTGTTTTGTTTTTACAAAATATTTTACACATAAAACATTATTGCAACCAGCCTGAATAAAGGCGAAAACTTGTAAGATAAAGGAAAAGCGTACAACACAGGAGTAAATGAGACCAGCCTCAGAAAGTCTTCTCTTGGGTATTCTCAGCTTGTATTCAATTGCCCATTTTCTCCACCACTTTGTCTCAGACCTCTTCAACTCACTCAGCAGTGATGTTGCTCCCAATAACTTTCCAATGTATTACTTGGGAGCTATTGTTTGTCAAGAACAGAACACCACTGTTCAGACAGCAAGGCCAGAGGTAGGAATGAGAGTATAACAGACTTTTACTTTTCAGCACAAGGTTGAGAGTTGCTGCTATGATGAGAAAAAAATCAATCATGATGGATCTCAGTCATCCTTTCTAGAAAGAGGATTGCCACTTTGATGTGGTTATATGCTTGAATCTCACATTTATTACTCTGCCCAAATAATACATATCCAAACCAAATTATTAAAAAAAACCTTTATATTTAAACTCTCTCCCATTGATTCCTCTCTGCTTGCAGCAGAGGCATGGAGCTTATTTTTTTAAATTGTTGCAGGACAATCCTTGTGATCCTTCTATAGTGGGGGAAAAAAATGGGAAGGTCCTTCCCACTGCAATTAAAAGGGAACATGTTTCAGTACTCACTTGCCAATACCTCTGCCATTCTGCCTGATAAGATCAATAAGGTCATGAAAGAACTCTTAACATTTCCATGTCCAATTCTCTCATTGGTTTACTAAATCTATATCCCACATTAGTCCATGACCAAAAGCCTTCACTCACCTTTGATTAATTACATTAGAAAGGCCATGTGTTTTTTTCAGTGATACCATGTGATATTCTCCTCCAACAGCAGGTGCTGGAGATCTGTTAGCTACCATGATGGGATACTTATAACGTACACTCCCTGAGGAGTTTCAACCCCATAAGGATCCAATTTGAGTTCCAAAAGCACTTTGCACATCAGTTTATCCAAAATGCTGGAGTAACTCAGTGGGTCAGGCATCCAGCATCTCTGGATAAAAGGAGTAGGAGATGTTTTGGGTCGAGACCCTTCATCAGACTAAGAATCAGAGGAGAGGGACACTGGGGTCTTCGTCTGAAGATGGGTATCGACCTGAAACGTCACCTATTCCTTTTCTCTGGAGATGCTTCCTGACTTGTTGAGTTACTCCAGAATTTGGTGTCTATCTTCAGTGTGAACCAGCATCTGCAGTTCTTTCTTACATATATTATGAGGGTAATATGGATGTGATATTAGAAATATGTTGTAGTCAGTGGTTACAAGTGGAATTTATGTATACATCTGTATTGTAATATGTCGTCAGCTATTGTCTTGAGCAAACCCGAGGTTGCCGTCTACATTTTTCTTTTGGTGGGACGAGGCAGGCTTTCTAGTAATGGGGTTTAAGGAATCTCTAAAACCTGTTGATGAGCGTGGCCTTGTGCAACCTCTAATATTTAGTCTTTCATGGGATGTTGTTCGAAGTAGAGCTAGGTGTCCACAGAGCTGCCGGTCGGCTCCTGTTCCACAGCTCGGCAGGCAACTGGTATGTTTAGCTTGCAGCAAAACAACACTTCAACAGTGAAACACCGAGGCAGTTAGTGTATACACACTAACAGGCAGAGTAGGTTGTCAACTAGCACGAGGACATAATGGAGAGTTTAATTTATCAGCCTGCATTGTCATTTAATTCAAACAGGTGCTTGTTTGTATTTTTAAGTGCTAAAAAATAATGTTGAATTGTAATGCTTTTTGTTGATGTGCGTTGGCAAGAACACAGAGTAGGTTAAATTTGCTTCAAGGTTTGTGGATGTTAGTAATAAAGATTTTAAAGGGAAGAAAATGTTCACTGCCTGACCTGGTAAAGTATTTCCAGCACCTGGTAAGTAATTTAAGGTCCAAGTAGATTTTTAAAAGACATTTGCAAATTGGAAACCATGTACTTTGCATTTGAATATCACAAGCTTTCCATTAACATTGTGCCTCCTTTTGACCATGAAACCATTTGCAGTCTTTTCTTTCTTGAAGAACGAAATTGGTCAATTGTTTCCAGGATTGCATTTGTGATTAAAACAGCAGTATCTGTTACTGCAGACATTTTTTTAACGGCTGGAAGTTGTTCAACATTTATGCAATGATTACTCTAGTTCTAAATATCAGTAGCCTTTATAATCAAAATCATAAATATTTTCCAAATTAGCGAGCCCTTTACATCTTTGCTAGTCCAGCTATTGATTGCTGAAAGGTATTTAGAATTTAAATCTAATTATTAAAAAGACGATAAAGCCCATTTCATTTATTAAAACAACTCAACAGAGAAGAAAAATAAAGAATGTTCTGCTCATAAAAATCAGTTGTTTCTGCCAAACTTTCAACTTGGAATAAAATGTTTTATTTAAAAAAATAAGCACTTACTACCTCCAATCAAATCTCACTGTAACAGAATGTTTTGCTAACCTCCCCTAATAACACAATTTACTTCCTAAAGTTGGGATAGGCAGTTGAAGCCGAGACCTTGAATAGGATTAAACAAGGTTGAGTAAGGATGAGAATCTAAAAAATATGGTTGCTGAGGGTATTAGAGCCCAATGTTCATAAATTCTAGGAGCAAATTAGGCCATTTGGCCCATCAACATCCTGTTCTCCTGCCTTCGGTCGATCGCCCCTGACTAATCAAGAATCCTGTCAATCTCCACCTTCAAAAATAACCATTGATGGTGGCTGTGCAATGAATTCCACAGATTCACCACCCTCTGGCTATACAAACTCCTCATCTCCTTTCTAAAGGTACGTCCTTTTATTCTGAGGTTATGACCTCTGGTCCTAGACTCTCCCACATGTATCATGATACATATACTTGTATGCATGTGTACATATGCACTATTACAATGTATTACAATTCAAAGTTTCATTGAGGTTTGGCTTATCATAATTTGGGTGGAGTGAACCATAAAAATAAGTCATTTAGTTTGATTACAGTGCTGTGTTAACCTATTTAAGTAAACACTTCATCAGCAGTCATCTCTAAGCTCCCTTTAAAAGGTGACCTGCTTTGTAATCTCTCCCAGTTTCCTAACCTTGTGGGCTTTGTCCACTCTTTGGTCGGATACCTGGTTGAAGCTGCCTGTTGTCAGCTCGGAGTGAATTTTCAAAGTGGCAGCTACGAATGAGACAACGTATCCTTTTGAGTTGCATGTCAAATATGTATAAAATAAATCATAACCACCTACTGTGAGATTTTCTTCATAGTACAAACTAGTTTGGGGTAAAGCTGTGATTTGATTCAGATGTCACATAGTGAAGACACTCTACTGGATGAATGAATATTGCCCAGAAACACAAGAACCCCCGCCTTCTCCCGTATCCAGTAACGTGCATCTCACCCCCCCCCCCACCTGATTTTGGATTGTGTTACTTAACCTTTTTTAATTTTTTTTAATTCACCACATCTGTGTGTCTTTTGGTTGGGAAGAGCAAGCAAATGGACGTGCTTCATGTATTTATCAGGAATTGGTGAGTACTTAAAAAAACCAAAAAACCTCTTGTGCGCCATCCTCCATGAAGGTGTGGCGTGCATTGTCTACCAACTGGTTAAACTAGTGTACCTCAAACTAGGATCCGGGGAAGTCTCAGCATTACATTGTCCTCAGTCTGATGAGGAGTCTCAACCCGAAATGTCACCTATTCCTTTTCTCCAGAGATGCTGCCTGACCCGCCGAGTTACTCCGACACGCATTGTCTATCTTTGCATTGTCCTTATTAGGATCTTTAGTCTGCCCCCTTCACTGTGATGGTAATGCACAGCTAACATTGAAAACAGCCAAGATGATTCTTCTTGGGAAAATAAATAGTTTTTTCCTCTGGATATAATTTATAAAATACATTTTTTTTTCGTGTAATATGCTATTTGGACAGAATAGATTTCCAGGATATTTCTGCACTAGAACCTGCGGAGAGACAGAAAATACTAATTGTTTGGAAATATAATATTGTATTAAAAATTCAGTTTTTTTTGGCTTATAACAACTTATTCAAACAACAATATCCAATTCCCTTTTTTTCCAAGGGAACCATAAAAATTCTTGATTTTTGTTTCCACACACAAGCCTAACCTCGATAGAAACCAACTCTATAAGAATGCAAATCTGAAGGAAATAATATTGCATTGTTCTAATATCTATTAGCATTGATAAGGTTATGTGATGTTCAGCCATGGAAACGTAATTCTTTTAAAGCAAATGTTTTTTGTTATGTACAATGGTCGGTGTGTTAGAAACCCTGTACTCTAATTGATGCCAGTATCCTACTCATTCATTCATAACGCACTAGTGCAAAGAATTGTGCAGTAGACTTTCCAACTCCAAAGCTGCCCTGCTTTAGGAAGATGATCTTGTTTGTGTGATGCAGGCAGCTGTTGACATTAAGTTCATTTAGAGTCTGTTAGTGTCAGTGGCGGTATAGATTTTGTCCTCCTTGTCTATTTTCATCTCTTCTTGGAAGAATATGTAACCAACAAAAAAAAAATATATCTGCCATTTGGATCCAGAACAGAAAGATTCAAACCCATCCGGTACTTGGTTTTGGTTCTTCCTGTGTCAGAAGTCTGAAAGAATTGCTTGGACTTGTCGGCTGAGGGCACTGACCCAGCACAAAACAAAACTCCATTTTCCTTGTTTGTCCTATCAAACGTCATCAGAGAGTATTGCCGTAGAGCAAGCGGTAGGACAGAGCGATGTGGTATATGGCGCTGGAGGAGTTGACACTCGCCAGGTAGAGGTATGGCTAATATGAGTTAGTCAGCAGTCTGAGTGATGGCTATACCACTGTACACACAGTGTTCAGTGTTGTGTCAAACCTCACAGCTTTCGCCTCGGTGGGCTTTAAGTTAGTATCATACATTGGATTTTCAAAGGAAGCCTGTCCATTTGTGTTCTCATGGCCAACATAGCCATTATATTGTACTTTTGGTCTTGTTCTGGAAGGAATAGAAACAAAAACATCAAGTTTTTTTTTTAACAATAACTCTCCAAACAGTGTATAGTAGGTCAAGATGGAAATGACCTGTCATTCTACTCTATTCAACTCTATAAGAATGCAAATCTGAAGGAAATAATATTGCATTGTTCTAATATCTATTAGCATTGATAAGGTTGTTCTTCCTGTGTCAGAAATCTGAAAGAATTGCTTGGACTTGTCGGCTGAGGGCACTGACCCAGCACAAAACAAAACTCCATTTTGAACTCCATGGGTATCGCCTCAGCGCAGAGGGAGAAGAGGAGGGAAGAGACAGCAACCCTAAGACCTTTGCCTCCATCACAGTGAGGAGGTGCCTGGTGAACTCACTGTGGTGGATGTTAATTTGTGTTTATTGTGTGTTGTTTATTATTACATGTATGGCTGCAGGCAACGACATTTTGTTCAGACCAAAAGGTCTGAATGACAAATAAAGGATTCAATTCAATTCATTTAATAACGGACCTCTCTCCAAACGATATGTTACCCAATCCAGAGAGATTATTGGTCTGGATCACCCTGATGGTTGACCAAATTCAAGACCAAAACTGTATGATCTCTGTTTACCGTAGCATTGATGCCCACTATTCAATGTATTGTATCAAAATTGCATTTGCTTCACACGTAAAAACACTTTTGAAATCATTGCATTTAATTTTTGTTTCGTGCACACCTCGTGGCTCAATTGAGAAGTATTAACAGGGGCGGATTTGCAACATCAGAGACCTGGGTTTGGTGCTGTCTGCACGGAGTTTGTATGTCCTCCATGTGACTGCATGGGTTTTCTCCGGGTGCTCCGGTTTACTCCCACACTCCAAAGACACACATGTGTTTAGGTTAATTGGCTTCTGTAAATTTAAAATGGTTCCTAATGTGTAGGATTGTGTTAGTGTACAGAGTGATTGCTGGTCGGCGTGGACTTGGTGGGCCAAAGGGCCTGTTTCCACGCTGTATCTCTAAACAGAGCAACAAATTTTTGGTTCATAAGGTCATATGGAATAGGAGTAGAATTAGGCCTTTTGCCAATCGAGTCTACTCCACCATTTAATCATGGCTGATCTATCTCTCCCACCTAACCTGCCTTCTCCCCATAACCTCTGACACCTGTACTAATCAAAGTCGAGTCGGGTAACAATAATCAAACACAAAATGGGAATGAATGATTTGGTAAAGGTGCACAAGATAAGCCGAATGCACTCTGAGTTCCTTCGTTAGCTTGGGGTAAATGGACTGGTGCCAAGGAGTGGGGCCCAGTTGGGTGCTTATTACAGCTTGCCTCAGTCTTCCTGGGAAGAGGAGGGTGGTTTTGCTGCTTCTGCTTGCTTCAAGTGACCCCTGCATGAAGATGCACATGTGTGGAAGTCAGGTGAGGATGGTCTGGGCTCTCGTGTGATGACCCCCATGATGGAATAATCTACCAGCACTCACCGTCTAGGCTTACACATGAAGAATGACCACTTGGGCAAGGTACTAGAAGGCTGCCGACGCCTATGGAAGCGTACCCCTGTATGAGTCACCGTCCTCGGGAGAGGATAGAAAAGAAAAGCAGAAGATTGGGTGGGGAGCAAGAAGGAATTTACTAACAGTGTTACACAAAGTATGAACGGCAAAATATTTTACTGTGGAACGAAAACGCAATACGGCATGGTGTTAAAAGTGACTCCTTGTGTTACAGGTTCACGTGGAGCCATACATCATGGAAACAGGCTCTTCGGCCCAACTCGACCATGCCGACCAAGAAGCTAGTCCCATTTGCCTGCGTTTGGCCCAGAACCATCTTCTCAAGAAAGGAGGAACTTTTTTTTTAGGTTAGTGATAATCAATAATGATTGATTTTATCGCCTACCTTCCTTGCGTACATGGGAGAGCTGTTTACCTGCGTGAAAATCCGAACTAGCAGCTTCAAGAAATGCCATGTTTCAGTTTAGTTTACTGTCATGTGTACCGAGGTACATTGAAAATGTATGATTATTGATGATTGTAATCAAGCCGTCCACAGTGTTCAGATATAGGATAAAGGGAATAATTTTTAGTGTAAGGTAGAGTGCAGTTAATGATGGTCTTTAAGGATCCCCAATGAGGTAGATGGTAGGTCTGGACCTAGTTTTGGTGATAGGACGGTTCAGTTGCTTGATAACAGCTGGGAAGAATCTATCATGTGTTTTCACACTTCTGTACCTCTTGCCTGATGGGAGTGACCGGTGCTGGTGGCCTTGCGGAGTGTAGATGGAGTCAATGGAAAATAATGAATTAGTGCATTTACCAAGTTGGATCAAACGTTACTTTAGATATTTGTAAAAACTCATGGGCTGTTTTGAATCTGAGGTAATCCTCTAGTAAGTTTTCACCCTGCATGTTATGATACCAGTATCTCAATCAACCAGCAATAATCTCTAACATTATAAATAGCTAGATTAATGTAAATTACAACAGTGAGACCCTGAGATTAGAACACACGGTGGCGCAGCAGTAGAGTTGCTGCCTCACAGCACCAGAGTGTTTGATCCTGACCACAGGTGCTGTCTGGACGTAACCCCCATGACCGTGTGGGTTTTTCTCCCACATTCCAAAGATGTGTAGGTTAATTGCTTTGGTAAATTGTCTCTAGAGTGTAGGATAGAATTAGTATAGGGATGATTGTTGGTCGGTGCTGAAGAGTTGTTTCCAGGCTGTATCTCTAAACTAAACTACAACTTTATGTGCTACTCACAAAGCAATATAAAGAGTGGGGAGGAAGAAGGAATTTACTTTTTTCCACTGTGTTTCTATCAAAGCATAGGAATTTGCCCTCATTTTTACAAGACCAACACATTGGTATGGAAAGTGGATGGGCAGTGTGACAAAGTTGCCACTGCAGTCCTTGTGCAGCACTAACTGGAAGAAACTTTTTTTCTCTCAAAAGCCAAGAATAGAATTAATGATAAAAAGTCCCAAGAGCATATTTGTAAGTAAAGCCTGTGACAGAGTCTAGGACTGATGCTTGTGTTCTTTATATAGCGCAAGCTCTGACTGCAGTTTGAGTCATACAGCACGGAAATACTCCCTTCAGCCCAACTCGTCCATGCAGATCAACATGTCCCATCTACACTAGTCCCACATTTGGTCCATATTCCTCTAAACCTTTCTTATCCACGCACCTGTTCAAATGTTGTGATTAGTATCTACCACCCTCTGTGAGATAAAGTTGCCAATTGGGTTCCTATTAACTCTTGCCCCTTTCACATTAAATACATGTCGTCTTGTTCTTAATTCCCCTACTCAGGGTAAAAGACTCTATTCACCCTATCCATTCCCCTTCTGATTGTATACTCTAGTGTAAGATCACCCTTTGGCTACCTGTGCGCCATGAAATAAAGTCCTAACCTGTTCAACGTCTCCCTAGAGCTCAAGTCCTGCCAGCATCATCGTAAGTTCTCCCTGCACGCTTTCCAGCTTAATGACATTTTGCTTCTTTAATTTCTAATTATTTTCCCTGGACAAACGCAGAAATTAGGGTATGTCAATGTAAATAAATTCAGATGTTGTAATGTCTGCATCGGTTATTGTGGAGTTCTAGAATTGTCCGCTTTGGGGATCGAGGGTGGGGGAAGATTATCTCTGTTTATTCCATAAGTGGAATTGAGAACTAAGTACTACTGAAATTCCATGGCAAACAAGAAAAGCCTGAGGAAGAGTCAAAGACTAGAGGGCATAACTTTAGACTGAAAGGGGTAAAGTATAAAAAGAGGTGTGCGGGACAAGTGTTTTTTTTATTACACATACTAGTGGGTGCCTGGAATAATATACTGCCAGGCTGGTGGCGGAGGAAGATACGATAGTGGTGTTTAAGAGGCTTTTAGATATGCAGGTCTAACTTGATATCATGTATGGCAAGAAGATTGTGGGAACTAAACATCTGTTCCTGTGCTGTATTGGTCTTATTCTGGTTGGATTTGTTGTGCACATTCTGAAGGCAAGGGTATGGAGGAAGCCATTTTGTTATTTGTAATTGGTTACTTGGACAGCTGGTTAAATACTGTTCTAATTCCAGAAATTCCAGGTTTCTGCACCATCTTCCAATCATGAATCGATGAAGGGACGGAGGGTTAGCATTGTATCAGCCTACCTCGGGTAAGGTATATAGGCAGTAATTCTGGGGGGTTAGCTCACTCCACCCCAGTCTGATTCTCGGTTTGGTCACCCTCTGCCAGTTTTTCATTATAAATGAACAGTGATTTGTGTTGTGTGTGTGTGACAATTACTCTTCTAAAGTTCCTCACAACTGGGAGAGTCCAGGACCAGATGCTATAGCCTCAGAATAAAGGACATACCATTCAACAGCAGGTTAGAGGGTGGTGAATCTGTGAAACTCATTGCCACAGATGGCTATGGAGGCCAAATCAATGGATATTGTTAAGGCGGGGATTGATAGATTCTTGATTGTTAGGGGTGTTGGAGTTATGGGGAGAAGGCAGGAGAATGATGTTGAGAGGAAAAGATAGATCAGCCATGATTGAATTATGGGCTGAATGGCCTAATTCTGCTCCTATAGCTTACGAGCAAAGACCTTAAGTTATTTAAACACGGTACTGGATCTGATCAACTCTTCATTTTGATTATTATTGTGAGATTGTTCAGTGGATTAAATGAACAGTGACTTGTATGTCCGTGAGACAATTGCTCTTTTAAAGTTAATCAGCTGTGTACTGGGTTTTAACAACTCTCCATTGATTTATATTGTTTGCTTGGTGTGGGGGCAAGCTAAACTGTAAGTGTCAAAGTTGGGGAACTTGGAAGTTCGCAGTAAATCACATTCTGACCGATGGCATATTGGGATTCAATGGGATAAATCTTGTACACAACATGATCGTTACTGACGTTCATGTTAAACTCTATACTCTTCTAGAGGCGGCTATCTCGTGAGAGAAGGATGCAAAATGTTTCACCTGTGTTTGTAGAGGTAAAAAGCAAATCCTGCCAGAATGAGGGCAAAGAAAGGGACCAGGATGGCAGCTGCTACTGAACTGCTGCTTGTGCCGTAGTAATAATTAGACTTGTCCTGCGATCCGCCTGGTGGTCCTGAAAGGCAGAAAAAAGAGTTAGTGGGTTAAAGTCACAGGCTGGGGAGTTGGAGCTGAGGGAGGGGGGAATGGAAAGAGCAAGATCAATGGCCATTTATTGTCGCATGCACAATGATTTTTTTGTTGTTGTCTAGGTTTTGGTCATGTGTACTGAACATTTGTTGCATGTGAAAGACAATACATGATTACAATCAAGCCATCCACAGTGTACAGATACACGATAAAGGGGGATCACTGTGCAAGGTCAAATTGTGTAAGAAGGAACTGCAGTTGTTGGTTTACACCATAGACACAAAATACTGGAGTAGCACAGCAGGTCAGGCATCATCTCTGGAGAAAAGGAATAGGTGACGTATCGGGTCGAGACCCTTCTTCAGACTCGGGGGGAAGGGGGAACTAGAGGTGTGAAAAGAACAAATCAAAGATGGTTTGGGGGGTCTCCAATGAGGTAGATAGTAGCTCAGGAACACTCTGTAGTTGTTGGTCGGATGGTTCCGTTGCGACAAACTGTCCCTGAATATGGAGGTGCGCATTTTCACACTCCTGGACCTCTTGCCTGATGGGAGAGGGAGTGGCCAGGATCATAAGTGATGGGAGCAGGTAGGCCATTCGGTCCGTCAAGTCTACTTCGTCATTCAATCATGGCTGATCTATCTCTCCCTCCTAACCCCATTCTCCTGCCTTCTCCCCATAACGCCCTGACACCTGTACTAATCAAGAATCTATCTATCTCTGCATTAAAAATATCCATTGACTTGGCCTCCACAGCCGCCTGTGGCAAAGAATTCCACAGATTCACCACCCTCTGACTAAATAAATTCTCCTTCATCTCCCTCTTAAAGGAATGGGGTGCAGATTTCAGTAAAGTGTTGCCATAAATAAGCACAATCCCCAATTAGCAAAGTGTACATAAGTAATCCACTAAAATCGCATGCAAGAAACACCAGATTACGGGTCGTTGGGGAAGAGTGGACAAAGAGTGAGAGCATCACATTCACCAACCTTGTCTCTGAAAGCCAAATTGCCGGAAGTCTTTGCCTTGAACGAACCCTTGGTAGACAAAAGTCCCTTCGGGTTCAGCGGATACCTAAATGTAATAGTCAATATTTTAGAGGCATGGAGTTACACAGCGTGGAAACAGGCCTTTCGGCCTAACTTGCCCACACCGACTAACATGTCCCACCTGCCCACATCTCTAAAACCTACCCTGTCCTTGTAACCCTCTAACTGTTTCTTAAATGTTGTGATAGCACCAGCCTCAACTACCCCCTCTGGCAGCTCGTTCCATACACCCACCATCCTTTGTGTGTAAAAAAAGGTTATTCCCTCAGGTTCCAATTAAATCTTTCCACTCTCACCTTAAACCCGAGTCGTCTGGTTCTGGATTCCCCACCTCTGGGCGAGAGACTGTGCGTTTTTAGCGGATCTATTCTTCTCATGATTTTATACACCTCTATAAGATTACCCCTCATCCTCCTGCGCTCCAAGGAAAAAAGTACTAGCCTGCTCAACCTCTCCCTACAGCTCAGGCCCTCGGGTCCTGGCAATATCCCCGCAAGTCTTTTCTGCACCATTTCTCCTATAACGAGGTGCACACAACTCTAAATGCGGACTCACCAATGTCTTATACAATTGCAACATGATCTCCCAACTTCTATACTTAATACTCTTTTAAGTATTTTATTCAACTATCAATATTTTAGGATGTTTGGATTCTCGATGGAACCATTTGTTGTGTAAAAGATTATTTTGACTTTTAAATTGACACTTCTGTTCTCCTGTGCTGCATTGATTCATACACAGACAACTACTTAAAGCCAACTTCTGACAGTCAATGCAATCTGAAGTCCAGCCACGGACCATTGCCAGCTTTCATAATTGCAGAGGATCCCAACATCAAGCTGCACGTGTCCTAACTGATGTAATGGTCGACCGCATCAGAAGTGGGGAAGAATATTTAAATTTCTCAGCACAGTGCTGCAAGGCCATAAAATAATCTCTTCTATAGCTGATTAATTCAATCACTGACTGGGACATAATGTTCATAGGTGCAGAATTAGGCCATTTGGCCCATTGTCTACTCCACCATTCAATCATGGCTGATCTATCTTTCCCTCTCGCCTGCATTCTTCTCATAACTCCTGACACCATTACCAATCAAGAATCTGTAAATTTCCCCTTTTAAAATATCCATAGACTTGGCCTTAGTGGCAATGAATGCCACAGATTCACCACCCTGTGACTAAAGAAATGTCTTCCTCATTTTCTTTCTAAAAGCATATCTTTTTATTCTGAGGCTGTGCCCTCTGCTTTTTTCCACATCCACTCAATTCAGGCCTTTCACTATTCAATAAGATATCCACTCATAATAAGTCTTCATGGTACAGCTCCACTTTAAGTAAAATACTGAACCATTAAGAGACACAGGACTTTACAAATGCTGAAAAATTGCAACAGTGCAACAGATATATCTGTATAGGCAAAGCAATGTCAATATTTTACATCAGGTCTGCTTATGCTTTTAACATGCAACATTTAAAAAAATCTTGGTTGTATTTGATTGCCAAATAATTGGGGAACTGATAGGTTTGAAGAAATGATGCACTTACATGACCATCCAAAGCCCAGTTATCATTTCTGAACTTGCTCACAAAGATCTCAATAGGTCCTTTAATCTGATACACCTTTAAATAAAGTCGAGTCTCTTCCCTTTTATAGATTCCTGCAGGAAGAAACACAGTGGTTGGATATGAAGTGCATGCTATTTTCACTACAAGTAAATTAAAGACAATTCATTCTCCAGTAAGACCAGCATTTATTTTGGGCACCTTAAGAAGATGGTGGTGACCCCAACTGCAGTGCTTCAGGTGAATGTCCTCTCACTACAGGGGAATCCAGATAGTGTTTGACTTTGCTTTAAAGATACAGTGTGGAAACAGGCACGATCCTACACAACAGGAACAATTTACAATTTTACACAAGCCAATTAACCTACAAACCTTTGGAGTGTGGGAGGAAACCGGAGCACCCAAAGAAAACCCACGTGGTCACAGGGAGAAGATGCAAACTCCGTACAGACAGCACTGGTAGTCAGGATTGAACCAGGGACTCTGGTGCTGTACGCCAGCAGCTCTACCGCTGCCCCACCGTGACCTAGATGAAAGGTCAACGTGTAGGTGGTATTATTTCCAGGCAGATGAAACTCTTGTCCTCCTTGGCAACGTGGATCACGATTGATAGAGTAAAAGGGATGAGCAGCTGTGTGCTGAGGGAATGTGATGGAATATCCATTACCTTTGGCCTGGATGGTATTAAGCTTCCTGATTGTTCCTAGAGTTGCTCACAGCAACGCCTGTGGAGAGTATGCCACAAACTTCAGACTGGTACCTTGCAAATGGTGTGAAGGTTTTGCATCACAAGAAGGTGAGTCATTAATGACAGGATACCCAGCCTCTGAGCTATCGTAGCCATGGTTTAGAGATGCAGTGCGGAAACAGGCCCTTCACCTCACCGAGTCTGTGCCAACCAATATTCACCTTGTACACTAGCACTATCCTACCGGAGCCAATTAACTTGCAAATCTGCAGAACGATGGAGTGTGGGAGGAAACCGGAGAACCAGAGAAAACCCACTCTGGTCCTGGACTTCCACTAGTGGAAACATCCTCTCCACATCCACTCTATTAAGTAAGTCTCAATGAGGTCCCCCTTCATTTTTCTAAACTCCAGCGAGTACAGGCCCAGTTGCATCAATCGCTCACCGTCACCATCGATGAGTAAATCAACTAGACCATGACATAAATAGCATAGCCACAAGTGGTGGTCTGGTGTGAGGCTGGGTATACTGCAGTGAGTAACTCACCATCTGCCACATTAGAAACTTACCACCACCTGCAAGGAACAAATCGTAAAATGGAATGTGTTCCAATCGTCTGATGTAGCTGCAATTACTCAAAGGTTGCACACCATCCAGGATGACCCCCAAACCATCTTAAACATCCACCAATGCATGGTGGCTAGAGTGCATGTACAATTTACCAAATATGTTGCAGCTACTCATCCAGGCGACTCCATCAAGATCTCTACCTGAGGAGGACAGGGCCTGGGCACATGTTAACACCTTCATCTCCCTAACCAAGTCCCATTTCATCCTGATTTTGGAAAGACACTAAATACAGCGGTAACTCAGTGGGTTGAGCAGCATATCCGGAGAAAAGGAATAGATGATGTTTCGGGTCGGACCCTTCTTCAGACTTCAAGACATAGTTGAGTTGAGGTGGGAGAAACAGGAGTGAGAAAAGATCAGAACAAACCAGGGCTGGCAACAGGTGACCACAGGAAGGGTGCAGTCCATAATGGCCCATTGTTGGCTGGGGAAGAGGTGCTAGTATAGATATGGAAATACATTGTGTAGGAAGGAACTGCAGATGATGGTTTAAACCAAAAATAGACACACAAAGTTGGAGTAACTTAGTGGGTCGGGCAGCATCGCTGGAGAAAAGGAATAGGCTACGTTTCGGGACTGAAGACGGATCTCAACCCGAAATGTCACCTACACCTTTTCTCCAGAGATGTTGTCTGACCCGCTGAGTTACTCCAGCATTTTGTCTACCTGTGGAAATACATTGTTGTGTCTTTCTTTATCTTACAACGCTCTCCCCCAACATACTATGGGATCCGCCCATTGGAAGTGCCACAGTGATTCAAGAAGGTAGCTCACCATCAACATCTCAAGAGCAAGGAAGGAAGGTCCTTTCAACTATGTCTTGAACCCAATAAAGGAATGAACAAATGCACCTGGATATCAGAGACAGTATGGATACTTGTTTAGTTTAGAGATACAGCATGGAAACAGGCCCTTCGGCACACCTACCAGCGATCCCTGCACATTAACACTATCCTACACACACTAGGGGCAATTCACACATACCAAGTATACAAACCCAAGCCAATCAACCTACAGAGCTGTATGTCTTTGGAGTGTGAGAGGAAACAGAAGATCTAGGAGAAAACCCACAATCTCCCATAGCTGGGATTGAACCTGTGTCTCTGCGCTGCAAGCGCTGTAAGGCAACAACTCTACTGCCGTGCCACCGTGCTGGACACTAAACCTCTGAATTTCATTTGGTTACTCCATGATGATTATGAAGAATAAAAACTTACCTGATAGCTTGAGTTCCATGCTACTGTGCTCAATGAACGTAACATTCACTCGACCACTGGATACATTAAAATAATTAACTGTTAATGTTGCTGGCTGTTTCTTTCCAAGGTATTCATAGAACCCCTTCCAAACAGAATTTTGAGCAAATACATCTGGAGGAACTGAAAGAAAGAACGAGATTTTGCATTAGAGAAATCACATTACCAAGTTCTAGATTTTTTACTTCAGAGATACAGTGTGGAAACAGGCCCTTCGGCCCACTGAGTTTGCACTGACCAGTGATCACCTGTACATTAGCACTATCCTACACATTAGGGGCAATTTAAATAAGCTAATGAACCTACAAGCCTGCATGTCTTTGTGATACCGGAGCACCAAGAGAAATCCACGTGGTGACAGGGAGAGCATGGGGTCAAGGAAAGAGCGTTCACTCTGCGTCCCTCTTTCTACCACCACGCACAAGAAGCGCAAGACAGATATAATTGTATGCAGATGCCGAGAAGTGTGATAAGCTTTGGCTGAACAACTTCTAATCTTGTGTGTGGACTCGACAAGAAGAAGGGAGAACATGCAAACTCTGTACAAACAGCACCCATGGTCAGGATTGTAACGGGCTTGTCCCACTTGCATGCGATTGCATGCATTTGGCGTGACCAAACGTGGTAGCTTGAGGTGTACGGGCCCCGTATGGCCGTGCGGGGCCGGTCCCACGTAGAAGTGCGGAGTTGTTCGGGGCTGGTCCAAGATCGCGCGAGGCTCCGAAAATCTGACAGTGTCCGAAATCTTCGCACGCCAATGGCCTGTCGGCACGCAGGCGCATTGCGATCGTACGCAGCGTCTTGATGGCGTACGCCTAGCACGTGACGTTGCGCGATGACGTCACCGCTCGGCGTTGCGTGATGACGTCACCGCCCGATGCCATGCGACGCCCAAATTCATTCGGCCCGCCTCCTGCCCAGCTGATTGGTAAGTATGATGCAAATTATGTCACGCACGTGCAAGTGGGACAGGCCCTTTAGGCAGCAACTCTACCGCTGCGCCACTGTGCAGATCTCATAACTGGGTTTCAGATGGTCATGTAAATGCATCATTTCTTCATACTGATGAGTACCAAAATTATTTTGCATTCAAATCTAATCAGAGGAAGAATTCAGAGACACATTTTCTGTTTGGTAATGGCATGGTTGTGAATGAGGTGCACTTCCAACAGTTCCTGGTAATTGATTTAAACATATTTATTGCGTTACAGTTTTCTTCTGTTTGGGCCAAATGACAAATATTTTTTGAAGTATAGGAAAGGATTATCTGTACCCTCAAGCCTAATTCAGGTATCAGCACGACCACGAATGATCCTTGATTTCAACTTTTTAATTATTCTCCAGATCTCTTGACGCCTATCAATACCTGCTCTGAAGGCACTCAACAATCGTGCAGTCACCACAGTCTAACATGGAAGAGCCTAAGGATACAAATGAACACGGAACTGTACAGCACAAAAACAGGCCCTTTGGCCCACAATGTCTGTGCTGAAGATGATATCAAAACCATCTCTTATGTGTGGACCTAACCTTTGTACCCCCATCCCTTGCATATCCATATGCCTATCCAAAAATATTTGAAATGCTACTATAGCATATCTGCTTCAACCACAACCCTTGGAATTGTATTCCAGGCACTCATCACCCTCTGTGTAAGAAAAAACAAACTTGTCCCACACAATTCCTTTAACTCAACTTAAAGCTATGTCCTTTAATGTGGTCATGAAATGGAGAAATGTTCGCCTGATACCAGTCATTATGAATGAGTGACTGCGTCATCCCACCAAGTTCTAAAATCAGAGTCAACTCATTCTCTGTCAGCCCATCATAATGCCTTGTACTTCACTAAGAACACCTCCACTTATTTTAAACTCCAGTGGACCCACCCACTTACAACTTCACTGAATTGCCGCCAAGGCCAGAAATAGACAATGGACATACAACTGTCCAGGTGTAGCTTCACCGTTATGCAAAAACCACAGTACCTCTTCCTTAATCTATTACTCCTCAACTCACTCACAACAAAGATCACCAGACTATTGCATTTTCTAATTGTTAAACGGGACTGGAACAATGAAATTCTCACTTGCTGCAGCTTTGCAAGTACATTAAATACAAACAACAAAACAAAGCATACTATGTTATACTAGCTTAACCAAAGTGCTAAAGAGAAACAAGGAGCTGCAGATGTTAGTTCACAAAACAAAAGACCCAAACTGCTGGAGTAACTCACCAGTTCAGGCAGCATCTCTGGAGAAATTGGATAGACCATGTTTCAGGTCAAGATCCTTCCTTAAACTGAAGAAGGATCCTAACCTGAAACATCACCTATCAATGTTCTCCAGAGATGCAGCCTGACCCACTGATTTACTCCAGCACTTTTTGCACATTTTATTTAACCAAACTCTATCTGGATGTCAACTTTAGTTTTTCTTTTACAAAGGGACCCACATGTGTTAAAGCATCAATATTTATTAGTTTCCTACTAGTTAAAATAAACTGTGCTTCTATTCTTTGTACCAAAATAAATACCTGACATTATCTTCCGCCTGAAGATCGTCACAAAAAGCTGAAGTAACTCAGCGGGACAAGCAGCTGTGGAGAGAAGGAATGGGTGACGTTTCGGGTCGAGACTTTTCTTCAGACCACCTTCTCTCCACAACTCCATACTTGCACATTGAGGTAAATTTCCCAGGAATGATGAAGACTTCAAAAAGTGTTGAACATTGCCCAATCCATCATGGGTACTGATCAAAGGGATTTACCGGAGTCGCTGCCTCAAAAAGACAGCCAACATCAACAGTGACCAGTGCCACTTGGCATGAACCTCATGCCTGTCTGCTTAAAATGGATCTTGATTTGGGGGCCTCTAAAACTGAAATTGGCCTGGGCCTCAGTTAATCTATGAGAGGGGCTGGCCAAGGCTGAGGCAGAGGGAGAGACTGTCACACCAGGCCTCCAATGTGACAGGGACCCAACGGGTCCAGTATGGCAATAAAACACTTGACTATCTTGAATCCTTTGAACTGAATTTCTTACACATCTTTGCGTTGCCAATTAAGCTACAGATGTTGGTCTTATTGTCTGTGATTGACATGGATAGCACACAGATTGGTCCTGGCTTTTGGGGTCCTTTTGCACCAACACATCAAAATGACAGTCACCCTGTTGTGTAAAGCTTGTTAACATGTGATGTATTGTGTAGAAACAAGCCCTTCAGTCATTACATCCAATCCAAACTTTGTGTCCATAATCTCTCATCACCAGACAATATCCTTCTATTGTGTAGGAAGAACTGCAGATGCTGGTTTAAGATACAAAATGCTGGAGCAACTCAGTGGGACTGGCAGCATCTCTGGAGAGAAGGAATGGGTGATGTTTCGGGTTGAGACCCTTCTTCAGACAGTTATTGCAGCATTTTGTGTATATATTTTATTCCTTAGGTATTTAAATGCCTCGTAAATGTGGTAATTATATCTGATTTCACCACCTCCTCTGGCATCAGGTTTGAGATATCAACCATTCACCATTTTAAATGGAGGCAGAGGGCACCATCCGCAATACCCGAAGATCACTTTGAATAAAGCACCCTCCTCTCAGCTTAATACCACAACACCTTGTTTTTGATCTCCCAGAGAAGAAAGATTATGAATATCTACCTTATCTATGCCTCTTGTCATCTTGTATACCTCTAACATGTCTCCTTTCAGCCTTCTATACTCCAGGGAACACAAGCTGAGCCTATCCACTTTCTCCCCATAACTAAAATTCTTCAATCCGGGCAGCATGGTGCATCTCCTCTGCGCCCTCTACGTGCAATTATATCCTTCCTCCCTGGTGCAATGACCAGAATTGCACATGATACTGCATGTGTGGCCTCACCAGTATTTTAAGTTCCAACGTCCACATTTATATCGAAGATGGACACAAAATGCTGGAGTAACTCAGCGGGACAGGCTTTGTATCTGGAGCAAAGGAATTGATGACGTTTTTGGTCGAGACCACTCTTCAGGCTGACCCGCTGTTACTCCAGCTTTTTGTATTTGTCTTCTGGATAAACCAACATCTGCAGTTCCTTCCTATTCATCTACATTTATGCCCCTACTTAGAATATAAGCATGCCAAATGCCTTATTTATCACCCTGTGTTGTGACTTTCATGGAAGTATGGCCATGGATGCCTAGATCGCTGTGCTCATTAACTTTTTTTTGTGCGCTATTGTTTATTGTCCATGTCCTATCCCAATTTGATGTCCCAGAATTCATCATATTGAACTTGCTGCGTTTAAAGTTCTTCTACTAATTATTTACCTAATCTAATCTAATCTTGCTGTGGCCTTATTCAATCTTCCTAGTTATCCACACCATTTTGCTATCCATTAACATTTCTCATG
This sequence comes from Leucoraja erinaceus, assembly GCF_028641065.1. Classification (NCBI taxonomy): domain Eukaryota; kingdom Metazoa; phylum Chordata; class Chondrichthyes; order Rajiformes; family Rajidae; genus Leucoraja; species Leucoraja erinaceus. The sequence continues at coordinate 87,023,343 of NC_073381.1, forward strand.
TCATCGGTAAAACTTAATAATTGTACCTCCCTGCTTACATCCTACTCATTAATATATCTCACAAATAACAAGGGCTCCTGCACTAATCCCTGTGGTACATTACAAGACAGAGACATCCAGTCAAAGAAACATCCTTGACTACCCTCTGTCTCCCATCACCAAGCCAATTCTGGATCCAATTAGCCAGCTTGCCTTGGATCCCATGTGCCATGGCACAATGGTGCAGTGTAGGATAGTGCTAGTGTACGAAGATCGCTGGTCGGCGCAGACTCAGTGGGTTTTAGGGCCTGTTTCTGCACTGTATCTAAACTAAACTAAACTATGCCTTAAGCTTCTGCACAAGACTGGACCCTGTCAAATGTTTTCCTAACGTTCATGTGAATAACATCTACTACCATGAATACCATGAATCAAACTAGTGAGGCAGTATTTCTCCTCACAAAGCCACCATTCCTGATCAGTCCCGTCTTTCTAAATACATAAAGCATTTCCCTTAGAATTTTCTCCAATTATTTCCCTACCACTGGCACACGGCTCACTGACCTATGATTACCTGGCTTATATTTGGTCGTCTTCTTGCGTAAAGAAACAGCACTAACTATCCTCCAGTTCTCTGATATCTCATCTGTAGCTAGCAAGGATACAAAAATCGGCATCAAGGTGCCTGCAATGCCATCCCTTGCTCTTGTAGCATTCTGCAATCAGTCTCATCCAGTAATGGGGAGTTTATCTACCCTTATGCATTCCAAGACATCTACAACTTTTTACTACTGACATGCTGTAGACTGTTAACATACCTCTCCTTGAACTCACTATCCTCCACATCTCTCTCGTTGGTGAATACAGACAAGAATTCAAAACCTTGTCCACATCCACTGGTTCTGCAAATCGATTAGGCCAATGGTCTTTGAGGATGGCACTGTGGTACAACAGTAGAGCTGCTGCCTTACAGTGCCAGAGATCTGGGTGTGATCCTGACTACAGGTGCTGTCTGTATGGAGTTTGTACGCTCTCCTTGTGACCGCGTGGGTTTTCCCCATGGTGTTCCATTTGTCTCGCACATTCCAAATACGTGCAGGTCTCGAGGCTAATTGTCTTATGTAAATTATCCCTAGTGTGTAGGATAGAATTAGTGTATGGGGATCACTGGTCAGCCTGGACTCGGTGGGTCGAAGGGCCTGCTTCAATGCTGTATCTCTAAATTAAACCAATCTCTTTACCCAGCTACACGCTTTCTCTTAATACATATAGAATGACTTTGAATACTCCTTAATCTTACCTGCCTGTCTTCATCCGATTTCTTTAATGGTCTCAAATACACTCTCCTGCATCTTTGCTGCTAATTCTGTCTTCAAAATCCTTTATCAGTCTTGACATGCCCATTGCTTTAATAAAATAATGCTAATCCAGAAATGAACATTTTAAAGAGATGAGGTGCCATGTTGCGACTTCTTTAGTAATGGAACCAAGCATTTTCCACACATCTAACATTCCAACTGGTCCGCAGTTCCTAATTATCTCTCACTAAATTTTTTTGAAATACTTACCTCCAATCAGCTGAGAATGCAGCCAATCCTCAAATTACAAAAAAAATGATGATTTCTTGGAAAGTATTTAATTGAGCAACATTTTGTAACATTTCAGTGCAATGCACTTACATGCCGTGGCAAACTATTCTTTACAGCAAAAAAAAAGCTTAATTAATCAAGAACACTATACCAAAGAATCAATGGCAACATAGAAAAAAATCATGTCCAGAATTTGTAAATCGAGGAATACTTGCTTGTCATTCTCAAAACTCAGCACTGATGTACTGTAACTCCTAACTCAGTGACCATCTTTCTTTAGAACTAATTCTAATTCTTTAAATTCTTCCAGTATGTCTCTTTCATTATATTAATTATATTACAGTTGCCATTACCATTACACTTTTGGTTTCTCACTAATTCTGACAAGCTTTCTGAGTCTTTTAGTTTGAATAAATAATACTGATTTAAAGTCTTAGCTTTTTATTTTATCCTCCATTATAATTGTTCGTATCCCGGTCCACGAGACATCAACTTTTGTTTTCACTACTCTTTATGAGAACATAGAATGGGTATGGCAGAAGAATGGGCCCTTCATCCCACCATGTCTACACTGACCATGATGCTGGTCTAAATTAATCCTGTGCACTTAGTCTATGTTGGTCCATTCCTTACCTATACTTACCTAGAAGCGAGTAGAGGGAGGAAATGGTGCTCTTAAATGTTGCTATCATATCTGCTTCTACCACAAGCGCAAATGGCTGTGGAGGCCAAGTCAACGTGTATTTTTAAGGAAGAGATTGACAGATTATTGAATAGTGCAGGTGTCAGTGGTGATTAGGGGAAGATAGATCAGCCATGATTGAATGCTGGAGTAGACTTGATGGGCCTAATGGCCTTATTCTGCTCCTATAACATGAACTTATTAAACTACATTGGTAGCGCATTCTAGGCACCTATCACTCTGTATAAAGAACTTTGCATTTCCCTCGAACTTCGCCCCTCACATTTAAACCTATGCCCTTTCGTTTTTGTCACTTCCATCCTGAGGAAAAGACTGAATTTCTTTCCTCTTAGATTTGAAAGTGCTTTGGGTGCACCGGATAAAACAGTCTAAATTTGTCCAACCCCACCCGGCTTATAGCGAATGAACTCCAATTCAGTTAATCTTTTGGTGAACCTCTTCTACACCCACTCCAAGGCATCCACATCCTTCCTCGAGTGTGGTGACCAGAACTACACACAATACTGTCAATGTGGCCCAGTTATTATATACGCTGGAACATGACTTCATGACTTTTATACTTGATGCCCCAACTGATGAAGGCAAGTACACTGTGAATGCCATCCTATCCAGAAGTGTAGCCACATTCAGGGAGCTATGGACTTGCACCCCAACTTCTCTCTGTACATGAATCCCCCCAAGGATCTGTCATGTATTGTCTATATTCCTCTAACATTCCACAGTACAACCCTTCACACTTATCCAGATTAAACTCCATCTGTTATTTCTCGGTCCAAATTTCCAACTAATCCATAACCTGTGGTATCATTGTATAACGCTGATGCGAATCAAATCAACAAATCCCCCAATTTTATTTCTTGCATGCTAGTAGAACAGTTTGCAATTGATTTCCCTGTTTATCTTAAATAACCCCCTTTAGAGATGAAAGCTGATGCTGCTCCATTCATTCCAGTTTGTGACATGGTTAACATACATCATCAACTCTTCCCTGCCCCTTGAAGTACTGAATGCTACTGCTTTAAAGTACTAATGTTATGAATTCAGATTGACTTTGCCAATGGCCATAGTTGTGATATCTTAGATTGTTACTTTAGACTTTAGAGATACAGTGGTGAAACAGGCCCTTCAGTCCACCGAGTCCGCCACGACCAGCGATCACCCACACACTAGCAGGTGACTCTTTGCGTGCTTGTCACAGAAGTGGATCTGCAATGATGCATTACAATCTCTCCACTCTTTTAAATCTCTACTCCGACAGCAATCTGTACACTGGATGGCACGATTGTAATCCCGTACTATCATTCTGCTGACCTGTTAGCATGCAGCAAAAGCTTATCACTGTACCTCGCAAAACGTGGCACTAAACTAAACTATCCTACATACTAAAGGGGCTGTCCCACTGTACGAGCTAATTCAAGAGCTCTCCAGAGTTTAAAAAAAATCAAACTCGTGGTAAGCAAGTAGAATGTACGTAGCGGGTACATCGGAGCTCGGGACGTCTCTTCGCGGCTCGTAACGCTAACGGTAGGTACTCGGGAAACGCGGTAAGCTCGGAAAGCCTCGTGAAGATTTTTCAACGTTGAAAAATGTCCACGAGAGCCCCGAGTACCTACGAGTGGCTATTACCGTAATTCTCTGAGTTCGAATCAGGGGAAACTCGGGAGAACTCTTGAATTAGCTCATACAGTGGGACAGCCCCATAAGGACAATTTTACCGAAGCCAATTAACCTCCAAACCTATACGTCTTTGGTATGTGGAAATATACCTGAGCATACAGAGAAAACCCACGCAGTCATAGGTAGAATGTACAAATTACGTACAGACAGCACCCGTAGTCAGGATCGAACCCGGGTCTCTGGCGCAGTAAGGCATCAACAACACTACCGTTGCACCACCGTGCCGCCACTACGCTTGTATTTTTTCATTATCAGAAACAAACTAGATATTTCTGTGTTGCAAATATTGATATTTTCAGGGCTTATTTCTTCAAACTCCTGCATGAGAGAGTAAGGAGTGAGACGCTTGGATCCTGTACTGTCTGTTGGCATTCTACAGCCAAGACTTCACATTTGGCATCATAGAGTCACACAGTCATAGTGGAAAGAGGCCATTCGGCCCAACTTGCCTACACAGACCAACATGTCCCATCTACACTAGACCCACCTGTCTGCGTTTGGCCCATATCTCTCTGATCCTGTCTTATCCATGTACCTGTGTAACTGTATCTTAAACATTGCAATAGTCCTTGCCACAACTTCCTCCTCTGGCAGCTTGCTCCATACACCCACCACACTTTGTGTATAAATCTTTCCCCCCTCACCTTAAACCGATGTCTCTGGATCTAACTCTGGTTCTCGATTCCCCAACTCTGGGCAAGAGACTGTGGTGTATTTACCTGATCTATTCCTCTCTTGATATTATACGCCTTCTTGTATACATTTCTTGTATGCATTTCTCCTCAGACAACATGCTTCATTGCATTATATTTGGAGAAGCAACCTTAATGGGTCTTCTAACTGTATTTTAAACCAACACAATTACAGCAGCTTTCCATGTGTCAAGAAAGCTCTATTTATTTATGTTATCTTTGACTTTTAGTATTTCGAGATAGAGAGGCCATAATAAAGAAAGACCAAATGTTGAGAGGAGATGGGCACCTACCTGGAGCTTTGGTTCTATGTGACCCTGGGTCGGTACCTTTTGGGCTTCCATTTATTTTGGGTCCAGCTGCAAAAAACCAGCAAGGTCATTAGATTCTGTCAAATACAAGGATTCATTATCTGTAAGAACAAACTGCAAATGCTGGTTTTACACTGAAGATAGACTGAAAAAGAGTCTTGACCCGTAACGTTACCCATTCCTTCTCTCCAGAGATGCTGCCTGTCCCACTGAATTACACCAGTATTTTGTGTCTATTTTAGGATTAATTATCTGCTGTGCAGGGTGATTAACTCCTCGAGGCTGGTCAAGAGATGAGCATTTTCATATTGCTTGCTACTTTTAGCAATACAATTAGAGCGGGCAACTTCATTATAGACCTGATAGGAGAGCAAAACAATTCCTTATCTCATCCCTTAGTTTCAAGGCTTGTACTTCAAGTGAGAATGCTTCAGCAAGCAATTTTTTTCTGTTCATTCGAGAAATTAGTACTTTTTTCCCTCTTTTCAGTGTCCCTTGGCTCACCAAGTCCATACGTGCCATCAAAGGCCAATTTACACTAATTTAATTTTGTTCTTTCCACATTCTCACCATCTCAAGGGGAGACCCAGAGGAGGGCTGCCGGGATGAAGGGGGGACCCAGATTGGATGGTTACTGAGAATGAGTGGGAGGAGGGGGTGCAGGAGTCGCCAAGAATGGAGGGGGTACCCGGAAAGGGGGGGGGGGGGGGGGGGGGAGGGGGGGGCTGCTGCCAAGTGCGGGGGCAGGCAGTACATAGAACCGTTCAGTCAACTTTTGTAACTTTGACGGTGCCAAAACGTGGGGCCGCTTGTGCACTGCCTAGGTGAGATCTGCTGTATGATTTTAGCGGGAATCACTGGAGCTGTGAGACAGTGGCTCGACCCAACTGATGGGATATATTACATAGACAGATGTGCTAAGCTGACAGCAGATGATCCAGAGAGAGAGATGGGTTACAGCTGGATTACCTGATTCCTGCATCATTGAGGAACATGCACATGACACTTCAATCTGGACGATGATTAGCGCTGCTATAGTACAGGCTGTTGTCCTGATCCCGAGAGGCTTTGAAGCTTTATTATCACAGTTTGTATTCTCTGGGGGCAGCTTGTTCCAAATGGTTTGCGCTTCAATATCATCAAAATAGATGCTAAACCAATTTAACTCTCGTTTTGAGCAAGATGCCATCTTTGAAAAATGAAAACTAACTTGGTTTAGCAGCTTATTTGGTGATATTGAAGTCCAAACTATGTGGAACAACCTGCTCCTCAGAAAGGTAGGTATTAGGATATCGTTAATAGACAGATTTGCATTTAATTTATCTCCCTGCCCATGTAAAATAAACTTGCAGCATTTTGGTAGACAGTATTGTACTCTTGTAATAGCAACTAGGTGACAGTCAGCAAACTTGTCAGTGCAAATAATAGTGGGCACTATTTCAAGCAACTGCTGCATGAGTGGCCTTCAGAAAGGCATAGACATAGGAGCAGCACCGTGGTGCACTGGGAGAGTTGCTGCCTCACAGCATCAGAGACCCGGGTTCGATCCTGACTACAGGCGCTATCTGTACGGAGTTTGTACATTCTCCCTGTGACTGCGTGAGTTTTCTCCGGTTTCCTCACGCATTCAAAAGACACACAGGTTTGTAGGTTAATTGGTTTCTGTGAATTGTCACTAATGTGTAGCACAGCGCTAGTGTGCGAGGATCGCTGGTTGGTGAGGACTTAGTGGGCCGAAGGGCCTGTTTCCGTGCTGTTTCTCTAAAGTCAATCATATCCATGATCAAATACGCTGTTTACCTTTCCAAGGTAATTGACAGAATCCACAAACTTAGAAATGTAAAGAACACAGCCAATTTAGTCTAATCTAGCAGAGAACGTCTCACAGGTTTCTGTAGCAATCCAAGATAAATAACTGACTTGTGGCAGTCACCAGTTGTCAATTACTGTTTAACACAGTGGGGATTCCTGAAGGAATACATTCATTGACCAGAAACCATTACATCCTGCACTTCAGAAACAATTGTTCACTGCGGCGGGTCAAGACAGCAGTGATCTGCATCCCTATTCTGCCAGAAATATAGATCCAAACATTTCCTGCCCTGTTTCACTGAAGATGGTTGTAAGTGTTCACAAGTTCACAAGATATAGGAGTAGAATTAGAGCATTCGGCCCATCGAGTGTACTCCACCATTCAATCATGGCTGATCTCTGCCTCCTAATCCCATTTTCCTGCCTACTCCCCATAACCCCTGACACCCGTCAATCAAGAACTTGTCTATCTCTTCCTTAAAAATATCCACAGACTCGGCATCCACAGCCCTCTGTGGCAATGAGTTCCCCAGATTAACTACCGTCTGACTCAAGAAGTTCCTCCTCACCTCCTTTCAAAAAAAGAGCCCTTTAATTCTGAGACTATGACCTCTGGTCCTAGACTCTCCCACCAGTGGAAACATCTCCACATCCACTCTCTATGCCTTTCATTATTCTGTAAGTTTCAATGAGGTCCCCCCTCAATCTCCTAAACTCCAGCGAATAGAAGCCAAGTGCTGTCAAACGCTCATCATATGCTAACCCACTCATTCCTGGAATTATTCTTGTAAACCTCCTCTGGACCCTCTCCAGAGCCAGCATATCTTTCCTCAGTTAGGCTCATGTCGGTGAGAAGGAATGGGTGACATTTCAGACTGTGAAGAAGATTCTAAAGGTCCCGATCTGAAACATCTCCAGATATGCTGTGTGGCCCGGTGAATTACTCCAGCTGTTGTGTCTATCTTCAGTGTAAACCAGCATGGGCAGTTTGTTTTTACACAAAATAACATAGGATCTAGAAACAGGATTAGGTTGTTAATGCTGTGCCAGTGTCACAACTCCTTAATGTGTACGTATCTATCAATAACCCAACTGAACTAGTGATGGCTCATTTTAGTGGGGAGGCAACTTAAGTGGGTGGAGTCCACCAACCCCATTTTATTGCCACTTTGGACTCAGCTTGGTCCTTCACGGGGACAGTCCTTCACACTATCAAATCGTCCACATGAGGCTCTGCATCAAGAAGGCGGTATCTATCATCAAGGATCTCTCCACTTTCCAGGCAGTGCCTCTTTCTCACTCCTCCCGTCGGGCAGGAGGTACAGAGGTTTGAAGTCCCACATCACCACGATCAGGAATAGTTACTTTTTAATAAGTTATTGAACCGAGTCCTGCACATCTCTAAAGCCACCTCAGCAAGATAAGACTTTGGTCAAGGTAGTGTCCATCTTTAATACTCCCATTGGCTTGCTTTAGTTTACGGCTGTGTTTTGCACTAAAGTCTTGTTTGTTTTTTGCATGGCCTCATTTCTTTTTTAAACCTGTCTTGCAGAATATACGTGTAATCTTGTATAATTTACGCATACTTTTTGTTTTTGTTTGTTGTCTAGTTTATCATGTGTCTGTGATGCTGCTGTATGAGCGATCTTCACTGCATCTGTATCTCGCTGTACTCAGTTTAGTTCAGAGATACAACGTGCAAACAGGCACCTTGGCCCACCGAGTTTACACCGACCAGCGATCACCCGTACACTAGTTCCTATTCTACACATGATGGACATTTTACAAAAGCCAATTGACCTACAAACCAGTACATCTTTGCAGTGTGGATGGAAACTGGAGCACTTGGAGAAAACCCACGCGGTCACAGGAAGAAGGTACGAACTGCATACAAACAGCACCTGTAGTCAGGATCGAACCTGGATCTCTGGCGGTGTAAGGCAGCAACTCTACCGTTGCACCACCGTGCCACCGTACTGACTCAACTCGAGTCAACTTGACTGAATTTGACTAAGTTTTTTTTGTTCATTGGCTTCTGCACAGTCCACTTCCAAATGAAACACAGAACTGGCATTCAACAGCCGGAAAACAAAGGAGGTTTGTGTATTTGGGCAGTCTTAGAAACACAGAAAACATGGAAAAATAGGTGCATGAGTAGGCCATTGGGCCCTTTGAGCCAGCACTGCCATTCAATATGATTGGCTGATTATCTAAAATCAGTACCCCATTCCTTCTATTTCCCCATATCCCTTGATTCCGTTAGTCCTAAGAGCTAAATCTAACTCTCTCTTGAAAACATCCTGTGAATTGGCCTCCACTGTGGCAGAAAATTCCACAGATTCATAACTCTCTGGGTGAATTTCTTTTTTCCTCATCTCAGTCTTAAATGGTCTACCCCTTATTCTTAAACTGTGACCCCTACTGTGAACCTTGCTGTGCAGAGATGGCTTAACTAAACAATCCATTGGCGGGCAAGTTTCCTCATACTAACCTTGACAGACTGGTGGCTTCCCCGACCACTTGCCATCACTCCTGCATGCCCGGTGCTCTGATCCCCCGGCCAGGTACAATCCCGGCTGGCAGGTGTAAAGCAAGGTGTATCCCAACGTCGGCAGTTCAATGGCTCTCACGTCCACATTGGGAGGGGTTTCTGGTTGTCTGCAGTTGTGGGCTTTGGGGGATAAAATATCGGCAAAATTAGACGGCAATGCAAAATAAGAGCACAGGAAAATGGGAGCAGGAGTAGGTCACCAAACTCCTCAAGGCTGCCCCGTCATTCAATATGATCATAGCTGATCAATGTTCATAAGTTTTGTTTAGTTTAATTTAGTTTCAAGATACAGCGCGGAAACGGGCCCTTCGGCCCATCTAGTCCACGCCGACCAGCGATCCCTGCACATTAACGCTATCTTACACACTGAGGACAATTTACATTTATACCAAGACAATTTACCTGCAAACCTGTACGTCTTTGAAGTGTGGGAGGAAACCAGAGCACCTGGAGAAAACCCACGAGGTCAGGGGGAGAACGTACAAACTCCGTTCAGATGGCACCCGTAGTCAGAGTCAAACCCAGGTCTCTGGGGCTGTAAGGCAGCAACTCTACCGCTGTGCCACTGTGCCACCCCCTCATGTTCATTTGTTCTAGGAGCAGAATTAGGTCATTGAGACCATTCTGCCCAGTGAATGCTGGTCTCAACATTTACGTTTAGGTTTATTATTGTCACATTTTCCGCAGTACAATGAAAAGACTGGTTTTGCATGCTATCCAAACACTTCAGATAATACTGCACATTGTATTTTCCCAATTGATATATTGATCTCATTGTATTATTTCACTGTTCTTTGATACTGTATCTCAAATCAGGTAACACAATCAAGCCAAAGTCAAGCACAATAGGTAGAGAACAGAGAAGGAAACAGAGTGCAAAATATAGTTCTCAGGATTGTCGCACACCAGGTGTATAGACAAAGTACAAAGTCCACAATGGGGCAGAGGTGAATTGGACAGTACCCTAGCTTATGAAAGGACCATTCAGAAGCCCGATAATAGAGGGGAAGATGCTGTTCCTGAGTCTAGTGGTGCGCACATTTAAACTTTGATATCTTTTATGTTTCCATGTTTCTATTCAACAGGAGGAGGGAGAGAGTCAGTTTTGGTCTCCAAATCTGATGAAGGACATTCTTGCCATAGAGGGAGTACAGAGAAGGTTCACCAGACTGATTCCTGGGATGGCAGGACTTTCATATGAAGAAAGACTGGATAGACTCGGCTTGTACTCGCTAGAATTTAGAAGATTGAGGGGGGATCTTATAGAAACTTACAAAATTCTTAAGGGGTTGGACAGGCTAGATGCAGGAAGATTGTTCCCGATGTTGGGGAAGTCTAGAACAAGGGGTCACTGTTTAAGGATGAAGGGGAAATCTTTTAGGACTGAGATGAGAAAAATATTTTTTTACACAGAGAGTGGTGAATCTCTGGAATTTTCTGCCACAGAATGTAGTTGAGGCCAGTTCATTGGCTATATTTAAGAGGGAGTTAGATGTGGCCCTTGTGGCTAAAGGGATCAGGGGGTATGGAGAGAAGGCAGGTACAGGATACTGAGTTGGATGATCAGCCATGATCATATTGAATGGCAGTGCAGGCTCAAAGGGCCGAATGGCCTACTCCTGCACCTATTTTCTATGTTTCTATGAAGGAATGGCCAGGGTGGGAAAGGCTTTGGATATGTTGTCTGCTTTCCTGAGGTAGTATGATGTGTTGATGGAGTCAGGTTTGTGTGATGGACTGGGCTACATCTACAACTATCTACAATTTATTGCGGTCTTCGGCATAGCAGGTCCCAAAATGTTGTTCCTGAGCCTGGTGGTGCGTGTGCGTGCGTTCAAGGTGTTTTAAGAGACACCAAATGTAGTACATAAACAGTTAATATTAGCACCCGTTATTTTTGTGAAGCAGCATGACAAATCTTCCCATTATTAAAGTCCCAACTTTCATTACGATAGAAGCAACAAGGGATCACCTCGGGTGCTATCATATGTTTCCATTTTATTTTGCTAAAACAGAGATCTGGAGGTTAATCTCAGTAATTTGTATTTTGCTGTCTATTGTTCCGCTATACAAATCAATTTCAACACAGATCATAAGGGGAAAACACTTCAATGTTACTGGAACAGCAGAGCCTTCATATGTATGGGGACAGTACTTGATTCGTATTCAGAGGCTCAGCTGCAAAGTACATGAGCAGCAACATTGCTGCTCAGGATGACAAATTAGTAAATTGCTTGCAGCATGCCCATGTCTTTGGTATTTCTATCATGTTGCAGAAAAGAGATACACTTTAAGTTAAGCTGATGTTTGGAGAATTGGCCAACAGGGGTTGTAAGCAGTCACAACCTAATGCCCTGCTCTTGCACGTGCCTCTAGCAGAGCTCCAGGGCATGGAGGTGGTTGTGGATTGATGGGGTCAGTGAGCCGGTCCACAACCCAGGGATCGAGGTGCCTTTTTATCAACCACGCTCTTGAACCTAATGTTTTTTTTCCTCACCAACTTCTACAGATGCTCTAAAGAAAGCAGAATAAATGGTTTGGTTTGGAAACAGCAAAAAATTGCAGAGTTGTGGACACAGCCAACCATCATGCAAACCAACTTCCTTCCATTGACACCATCACCAGAGAAGGGGAGAAATGTATCCAAATCCAGGCTTAGTGTAGAGACAAGGCATGGAAACAGGCCCTTCGGCCTATTGAGTCCATGCTAACCAGCTTCACCCATACACTAGTTCTATCCTGCATACCAGGGACAATTTACAGAGGCCAATTAAACTACAAACCTGCACGTCTCTAGAATGTGGGAGGGAACTGGAGCAACCGGGGAAAACCCAGGTGGTCACAGAGAGAAAGTACAAACTCTGCACAGACAGCACCTGTAGTCAAGATCGAACCTGGGTCTCCGGAGCTGTAAGGCAGCAACTCTACAACTGCACCACCGTGCCACCCACGTGGGGCACAGGAAAAAGAGGGGAAAAAAACAATAATAAAAAAAACAATAACATTGATAAAGGAAGGAGGCGTTGTTAGTAAATTAGTTACGTGAAATAGAAGAATTCAATGTTCATGCCGTTAGGTTGTAGGTTACCCAACACAAGGAATTGCAGATGCTGGTTTACAAATTAAGACACAAAGTGCTGGAGTAACTCACCGGGTCAGGCAGCATCTCTGAAGAATATGGATGTGACATTTCAGGTTGAGACCTTTCTTCAGACTGAGTGTGTGTGTGTGTGTGTGTGTGTGTGTGTGTCGCGGGGGGCGCGGGTGGGGCTTTTATAGCGCTGTTTGCAAGTGGCTTCACTCTGGAAATGAGGGAGGCCCAGTATAGAAAGGCCAGTGTGGGAATGGGAACTGAAGTTAGCAACCAGGAGACACTATGTACTCCAATCCAGTTCCTGACTTGGCATTACAGATTGGTAAGCCAATGTCTGTAGTTTCATGACCATGTTTAGAGTTTTTAGAATTTAGAGAATAAGCACGGTAACAGGCCCTTCGGCCCACCGAGTCTGCACCGACCAGTGATCACCCCATACACTAACACTATCCTACACACAAGGGACAATTTGCAATTTTACCAAAGCCAATTAACCTGGAAACCTGTACATCTTTGGAGTGTTTGAGGAACCCGGAGCACCCGGAGAAAATGCACGCTGTCACAACGTACAAATTCCGTACACACACAGCACCCTTAATCAGGTTCAAACCTGGGTCTCAGGTGCTATAAGGCAGCAACTTGCTATGCCGCCATTTATGGTTGTAAAATTGTATCAGGATGTTCAAGTAAATGCAACAGCTATGTTTGAGGCTAGATCACTGGATGGAAATAAATCCATTAAAACATTTTAACCAGCTCAGAATCAATTCACCGTTACTTGTTTTTAATGTTACAAAACATCATACTTATTTAAAGAACATGTGCTTAGAAATTCATTGAACAGCACCCTGTCTGCAAATTCAATTCATTTAACTGGTGATAAATTTGCTGGCAATATCTTGCTGGAGGTATTTATAATTTCCACACTCTGCCAATTTAATGCAGAATCAATTCTCGAGATCTTCCACAATTATTGCTTGCTTTCGCTTTGGTGTTGCGAATTAGGTGTTGCACTAGAGTCTTGTTTCTTTCTTGCATGGCCTTACTACTCTTTAATAATGTCTTGCAGAATTTGTGTGTGTTTTTTGTCCAAATTGAGAAAACCCACGTATTTACAGGGAGAGAACAAGTCTGAAGAAGGGTCTCGACCCGAAACGTCACCCATTCCTTCTATTGAAAAATTCAGTCTTTTTTTTATTGTCCTGCAGAATTTCTACATAATTTATGATTTTGTTTCTTGTCTGAACCAACATGCATGTCAAGTTGCTGCAAGCACGATTTTCATTGTACATGCGCCTCAGTGTAGATGTGCACACGACGATAAAAGCTTAAGTTGAAAACTTACAGATGCATTCAGGATGTACACCACTCCAAGTTAAATAACTCAGTAGGTCAGGCCGCATCTCTGGGGAACTTATCATAGGTGACGTTTCAGGTAAAGAGTTTTCTTAGGAATGATTGCGGAGAGGGGGTTGGGTAGAAAGTTGCAACAGAGGTGGGGGCAGTACAAAGCCTGACAAGTGATAGGTTGAATGTAAGAAACTCAGCAGGGTGAGTGGTGGGGGGGGGAGAGGGGGGGGGGGGGGGGGTTTGCGAAAGCTGGATGGAAGAAGGGGCAGGGTAAAGTCTGGCAGGTAACACGGGTGAGGGGGGATTTTGATAGGCAGATGCTGGACAAAGGCCAGAGATGAAAAGGCAGAAGGTGTGAGAGAAAATGAATTGAAAAGTTGCGAATTGTGAAGCTAGAGGAAGGAATGTAGGTGGAAGGGAAAGGGGAGAAATAGGTGCAAGTCCAGGTGGGGCACAGGGGAGAGGGGTGGAGAGGGAAAGGGGCGAAGATGTGAGGGGGGGAGGATTATGTAGTTACCGAAAATTGGATACCTGAACTTCATACCATTGGGTTGCTAGCTATCCAAGCGGAATGTGAGGCCTGCTATATGATTTGAATGCATAACAAACCTACTCTAATCACTACACCTGGGTACATGTGACAATAAAATATAATTGAATCATTGTTTCCCCAGTTTGCGTGTGGTCTCACTCTGACAGTGGTGGGGGCCCAGGACAGAAAGATCAGTGTGGGTAGACACAAAATGCCACTCAGCAGAACAGGCAGCATCTCTGGAGAGAAGAAACGGGTGTCGTTTCGGGTCGAGACCCTTGATGAAGGGACTCGACACAAAACATCGCCCGTTCCTTCTGTCCAGAGATGCTGCTGCCTGTCCCGCTGAGTTACTCCAGCATTTTGTGTCTATATTCAGTGTAAGCTAGTTTCTGCAGTTCTTTCCTACACACAAGGTCAGTGTGGGAATTGGAAGGGGAGTTAAAATGGTTAGGAACCGGGAGATCACATAGGCCAAGGCAGACCATACGCAAGTGTTTGGCAAAAGAGAAACAATAACTGGGATAACAGAAAATTAGCTGAATGACCTTGACCTTTATCGACGTTGGTGTTACTTCTCACCTCGTAGCCTTGTGAGCTGTTCTGCATTCCAAAATGAGGGGTGCCTGGATCTGAACATATTGTATGTGTTGGATCTGTTTTATAGAGTTGGGAACCAACAAAAATCATATTAGATATTCATTCTAACCATTACAGAAAGAACTCCAGTTCAAGTAAATTGCTAATCAGCTGTTTTAAACACATTCCCTTTGGTTCCTCTACAGTCAATTATTTTAATGTTTTGAAAGCTGATCAAACAAATACTGTTCTTGTTTTTTTGGATGACTTATTTGAAACCTATTAAAACTAGCTTTAATCAGCAGAGAATATAATTGCATATGAAATATAAATATTTATATAACTTGTTCTATTGAAAAGATTGATCAATGTGCATATTTGAGACACCTGCTAATTTTCTGTAAATATTAACAACATTTAAATTAGAAGCTCTGCTCATTGAAATTATTTTCCAGCCTCTCATAAAGGAAATAAAGTGTTATGCAGCAAAAAAAATCAGAATAAATAATGAAAACTGCAAACCAAATAATAGGGTTCCTTTAATTCTCACTGTAAACTGCCTGTAAAATAAATCCCAGAAAATAAACAGTTTGACATTATTTTCAGGTTGAGAGGAAACTGAAGCAGCATTGATAAAGTGACAGTACCAATGCAGGATGGCTGAATTCCACTCCAAAACCCATCGGCTTGACAAAATCTTCTGAATGATCCCACCAGCAACAGAGGAGGTCGACAATGGAACGAGACCTCAGACTTATAGGTGAAACTTCTCCCCTCAATCCGCCCCTCGACTGGAGTCCCTGGATCGCCACAGAAAACGGCTGTGGGTGGAGATAATGCGACATGCGGTTAACACTGTGGGACGGGTTAATCTGCAGCACATTCTGAGAAACACCTTGTGGCTTTCAAGCCCTACCGGAATTCTTTTAACACTTATTGTGGAAAAAATACCTTTCCCTACACCTTCAACACACAAAGTGCTGGAGTAACTCAGCAGGTCAGGCAGCATCTGTGGAGGGAATGTACAAGCCGATTTGGACTGATTCAGAAGGATCCCGACCTGAAACGTTGCCTGTCAATGACACTTTATTGACACATGAACCTTGGTACAGTGACATGCTTTGTTTTTGCATACAACCCGGTGAAAGCATAAAGCAGACCTCACCCAGGCAGTACCAGCAGCCCCCCCCCCCCCCCCCCCCCCCCCCCACACAATCCCCTCCACAGATAGTCATAGAGTGATACAGTGTAGAAACTGGCCCCTTTAGCCTAACCTGCCCACAAATATAAATTTAGCTCAATAACAGAGTATTTACCCTTCTCACCCTGAATGCATTACATGAACAATTATATAAAATGAAACTAGAACAGAATCTACACGTTAACTACACCCCATTAATACTAGTCCCATCTGCCTGCATTTAGTCCGTATCCCTCTAAACCTGTCCTATCCATGTCCCTGTCCAAATGTTTCTTAAACGTCAGGATAGTACCTGCCTTAACTACCTCCTCTGGCAGCTTGTTCCATACACCCACCACCCTTTTTGTGCAAAGGTTACCCCTCATGTTCCAATTTCAATCTTTCCCCAAGGAAGAGAGTCCTGGTCTGCTCAACCTCTTCTAATAGGCCCTTGAGTCCTGGCAACATCCTCAGATGCACATTGTGTTTTGAGATTGTGTTTCAGAATTCCAGCGTCTGCAGTTCCTCATTATCTCCCCTACATCCTGCCCTCCTCTACTTCCCCCTCTCCGGATTAGTATCGATCTATGCTGTGATATAGATCCATGCGTGCTATAATTTTTCAGTGCATGTCGCAAATGGCTGCATTTAATGTGTGGTGTAGATATTGCTCTCAACAACCAATCCATGGTGAAATATAAGAGGGTTAAGTTTGTCCCGATTTATGGTCGACAACCCCAGGTGCATAATTAAGCAAACATGTATTTGGATAGTGATCAAGAAGCTGAACCATGGCGATTTGAAAGATAGACACACATTGCTGGAGTAACTCAACAGAAGCATCTCTGGAAAAAAATCACCCATCCTTTTTCTCTAGAGATGCTGCCTGACCTGCTGAGTTACTCCAGCATTCTGTGTCTATCTTTGGTATTAAGCAGCATCTGCAATTCTTTGTTTCTATGTCTATGATGATTTGACCTTCCTTAGATAACCAAAGGTCTGACTAATCATTGGAGCATGATGCTATTCTACTTGTAACTGGTTAAACAAAGACAGACAATCCAGGTGAGCTGTGACCTTAACCATCTATAAGGTTCAGCACTGTCCCAGGTGCTGAACTTATTCAACATTTCAAGACAGACGCAAAATGCTGGAGTAACTCAGCTGGTCAAGCAGAACCATTGGAGAGAAGGAATAGGTATCGTGTTTCGGATTGAGACCATTCTTCAGACTGAGTGTCGGGGAGAGAGACTAGACAAACTAGACATGGGAAAAGGTTCAGAACAAATCAGAGCCAGCACCAATGACCAAGGAAAGGTGGAGCCCATAATGGCCCATTGTTGGTTGTGGAAGAGGTGATAATTGCTGTTGGGTTGTAAGCTGCACAAGCGAAATGCAAGGTTCTGTTCCTCCAATTGGAGGTGGCAAAAATATCGGAAGATTATGTGTTGTATCCAATGGTTGATGGGGTGGAAGGTGAGGACAAGGGGGACTCTGTCCCTGTTGCGACTGGGGGGAGGGGGAGCAAGGGTGGAGCTACGGGATACTGAGTAGACATGTGTGAGGGTTCTATCTACAATAGAAGAGGGGAACCCCCATTCCCTAAAGAATTTGGACATCTCTGATGTCGTGGTATGGAACACCTCATCTTGAGAGCAGATACAGCGGAGATGGGGTAATTGGGAGTGGGGGATAGAGTCTTTGCAGGAGTCTGGGTGGGAAGAAGTGCAAAGATGCTTTTCAAGATGCTCCAGGGTGCAAGAAACATTTCAAGATGCGTTTTGGTTATTTGAAGTTAGTTATTTCCCCGTGCTGAGCAACCATATGGATTCAATCTCCGTGACTGTAATGGGATTGGAAGCATGACAATGTGTTGACTTTATTTTTGTACAAATTGGGTTGTTTAAATCAAGATGCTTTAGGGCAGAAGGAGACAGATTGCAAGAAATAATTTTGCAATCTTCAATGTCTCCAATCTGCCTGCAACAAGTGAAGGGTATCAAAAGTAGGAGATATCCTTTACAAAGGGAAGAAGAAAAATCGCAATCAAATCTATCCTAGAACATAGAAGAGCACAGTACAGGAACAGGCCCTTCGGCCCCTACGTCTGTGCTGAACATGATGCCAAGTTACTCTGAGACAACACTATTAGTTGGCATTTGCTGCGTCGAAACCCATTCTGCTAACTCAGGCCTCAGTCTGTCCGTAATGTCTGCAACGAGATTGACAGAATTAATGTCACGTCAGACACTGCCTCATCATTCCTCTGTACTTAGGGTCAACTCGCAAGAATGAATCTACTCTTCCTGCTAAATGAGAAATCCCAATGGTGGAGGCACAAGTAACTGCAGATGCTGGAACCGTATTAATTCAGATTGGAGATACAGTACGGAAACAGGCCCCTCGGGCCCACCGAGTCCTGTACACTAGCACTATCCACATGCCATGCAGCAACCGGAAATGTGCATAATATCCACATCAATTAACTTAGGGCAGCACAGCACGGTGACACAACAGTAGAGTAGATGCCCTGCGGTGCCAGAGACCCGGGTTCGATCCTGACTACGGGCGTTGTCTGTATGGCGTTTGTACGTTCTTCCCGCGACCGCATGGGTTTTCTCTGGGATTTCTGGTTTCCTCCCACACTCCAAAGACGTACAGGTATATTGGCTAGTTGGCTAGGTATATATTATAAGCTTCCCTAGTGTGTGTAGGATAGTGTTAGTGTACACGGGGATAGTAAGATTAAATAGTACGATGAGCGATTACGTGAAGAAGGGCCGCCCGTCTGCATGCGCGTCAATCTTCAAAGCAGCGGCGTTAAATCACAGATAAAAAGAAGACCTGAGAATAGTAAGATTGAAGAAACTAGAACTTCCATGTGACCTTGATAGTATGAGGGTGGGAGCGGTGGGCACGTAATCGCTCATCGTAACTCCTCATAAAATCAAGATCAAACTTCAAACTGGTAAGTTCTTGTTTAATCTTACTATTTAACTTCAGAGTCACGTGAGAGACTACGTGAAGATTTCAAAGCTCTGTGATTTTACGCCGGCTACGAATCCAGGCGTCACACACTGAATGGATTGACCATGGATGAGATTATTATTAAAGCATTCGGACATAACGTAGTTATTAACGACACTGATGCTTTAAAGTAAAGAAAAGAAAAATAAATGTTTTATTTACTTTCCCTCCAAACCTGTGGGAAAGCTAGTTTACAGAACTTAAGATGGCACAAGCAAATACCCCTGGTCCGATTATGGGTTTATTATAAAA
Organism: Leucoraja erinaceus; assembly: GCF_028641065.1. NCBI lineage: Eukaryota > Metazoa > Chordata > Chondrichthyes > Rajiformes > Rajidae > Leucoraja > Leucoraja erinaceus. The sequence continues at coordinate 87,042,671 of NC_073381.1, forward strand.
CCGCTGGAACGTTCTTTCGTTCACCCATCCTGCAGCTGCTAGTATGTCATCCAGGGGCACGTCCATTGTTCTTGCTGCCGACGTAGATGCAGCCCTGGTGGAGGGAGATTTAAAGATATGAGTATTTATTCCCGCTACCACCATTACCTCCTTTAACCGTCTGGAGATAGTTTGTGTCGCCACCTTTCGGTGTGGTTTCTGGTGGCTGACGAGGACTGATTGTTCTGAGCCTCTGAGGTTTTCTGTGACTCTCAGGTAGTGGTGTAAATGTGTTACCACACACAATCGTTGGTCCTCTGGATATGCCAGGAACTGGATCTTCATCACTGGCATACCTGGCCTGCTCTGTTTGATCAGGTCCTTTACAATGAATGTTATATTATTCATGTTGCTGGTCATGTAATCCAGTTGTAGTTTTTGTAGCGTCTGGACTCTTTGGGCTGTTATTAGCGCCATCAGCATAACCACTTTCAATGTAAGTTTAGACAAAGATAAGGCCGTTGGTTGTCCCCACTGACGAAGTAAGGTCAGTACCATGCTCACATCCCATGTGTCCGTGTACCTAGGCCTTGGGGGTATCAAATTATAAATTCCCTTCATGAATTTTATTACGAAGGGGTGCGTTCCTATTGGCCCGTGCCCTGCCTCCAGTGTCAAATAGGAGGATAGTGCACATCTGGCACTGTTGATTGCGCTATAACTTAATTTATAGTCATAGTACAGGCTTGATAGGAACTCCAAGACATCCGTTATCCGAACTGTGTTGTAGGCTATTTCGTTTGCATGGCAGAAAGCTTCCCACTTCTTAATATGAGTGGCGTACTGTTTTTTGGTACTCTCCCTCCATGCCTTTGTGATGACATCCACAGTTCGTTCGGATAATCCAATGTCTTGAAATGGCCTCCTCAGAATCTGCAAACCAACAAATCAATCCGGTCAGAAAGTGGATGGCTGCTCCCTGAAACTGGGTTTACTAGGAGATCTCTCCTCTTAGGTACAACCATTAATGGCTGGACTATGATCCCCAATATTTTTGGGAACCAGGCTTGTGTAGGCCAATCTGGTACTACTATAATGCCTGTGGCTTTGTCTTGCTTGATTTTAGCCAAGCATCGGTTTATGAGGCAGAATGGTGGGAATGCATAGATATACATTCCTCCCCAGTTTAGGGAAAAGGCATCCACTGACTCTGCTCCTGGGTCTGGTTCCCAGGACACATATCTGGGTAATTGATGGTTCAATCTAGATGCAAAGAGGTCCAAATCTGGAGTGCCAAATCGTATTGTTATTTCATTGAATACCGTACGATCCAACATCCATTCTATGTTATCATTAAACATTCGTGACCTTGCATCTGCCACCGTGTTATATCTTCCTGGTAGATATACTGCCGTGACCCAAATATCCCTCTCAATGCACCAGTGCCAAATGAGGTTAGATAATCTGTCACAGGATACAGATTTTACACCACCCATGTGATTGATATATGCTACCGCAGTAGTGTTATCAATCTGAATTTGAACATGCACTTGTTGCATGTTGTTACAGAGAGACTTGAGTCCATATTGTGCCCCCAACAATTCTAGGTAATTGATTCCATATTGTTGGAGTATAGTTGACTCTTGCTCATTCCATCTGCCTCCACAGCTCCTGTCTGTGTTAGTGGCTCCCCATCCTAACCCGCTTGCGTCGGTTTGGAGAAACACTGATGGGCTCTCAATAAAGATTTCCCTTGAGCTGAGTCTTATGTTTGCCATCCACCATTGTAGTTCAATAATGGCTTCTGGTGGTAACCGCATTGATTTGCCAAACTGACCTGCATGTAGTTTCAATGCTCGTTCCTTTGCCCGCTGTAAATGCTGGTAGTGCAAAGGTCCGTAGCGTACTGCAGGAAAGGCAGCTACCAATTTCCCAATAGCACTAGCTGTTTGTCTGATAGTTGGTTTGTGTTTTCCTATCAGATCATTGCAGGCTTTCCTCAAGTCTTTTTGTTTGCCTTTTGGCAGAGTCACCAACATGGTTACTGTGTTTATAGTAAATCCTAGATAATCAACTACCTTGGTAGGAGTTAACTTTGATTTTACTGGATGGATTAGGAACCCAAGTTTCTCAAACAGGGTTTTGGTTGCCTTGACTGTTGCTTCTGCCAATTCTGTGGTGACTCCAAAGATGAAAATGTCATCCAAATATGCCATGACTATGTGATTTTGAGATCTTAACAGCCCCAGAATTGGTTTAAGTAATTTGGTAAACAGTCTAGGGGCTGATGTCAATCCATTTGGTAGAGCCTTGTATTGCCATTATTGACCCATCCAGGTAAACTTCAAATATCTCCTATACTCTTTGTGAATAGACACCGAATAGTATGCATCTTTTAGGTCCATGCATGCCATATAGCCATTTTTGGAAACCAACTGAGTTGCTGTTCCAAAATTGTCCATTTTAAAGGGTTTGTATTGCACATATGTATTTAGTTCCGTAAGATCCAAAATAATACGGATCCCTCCATCTTTTTTCTCTTTTGAAAAAATGTTGGATATAAATTGGTGAGGTTCTGTATATGACCTCTCAATGACATTATTGTCAGATAGTGTTTCTATTTCTTTTTGTATATCCATTGTCTCTTTTTGGGAAAAGACATATGTGCGAGTATTAGAATGTGTTGGTGGTGGTGATAAATTTAAATTGAACTCAAATTTGAATCCTTCTATACTGTGCAGTATGAATGGATCCTTTGTAACCCAACACCATTCTTTTAAGAAGTATTTTCAACCTTCCCCCCACCTGTAAGTGAGGTTTGTTTGGTATGTTCCCTAAGGAACTGGTTTGACTTACCTCTGCTGTTACTGGCGTCGTGGTGCTGGCTTTCGTCCGCGAGGTTTGGGGAGCAGAGCTGGTAGTTGCTCTCTCCTCATCCTCGCTGTCGGTCTGCTGGGGCCTGCCCCTAAAAAATACCTTGTCTCAGAGGTGAACCTTCCTCCTGTGCCTGGCTCTCTAGGTGTGAAACGCCGAGAACTGTAGGGGTGGAATCTTGTGGCTGGGCCCCTGGGTGTGGGCTGACCTCTTGTTATGAGGCGCACAGTTTTTGCCTCATCATCCAGGTCCCGTACCTGTTTAGACAGGTCTTCTCCAAACAGGTAGTTTGCCGGCTGGGTGTCGCTGGCTTTGCAAAGTGCAGCAAACTTTGAATTTATAGCCGGTTTTATAGCCTCTTTGCGTATGCAGTTTATCTCAAAACGTGCATTGCATAGCAGTGCCATGGTGTCTTGCTCCCGCTCAGTGAGGATGCCTCCTTCCACACCGCCCGCAAACGAAGTGATTCCTGACCCCAGCAGGTTTAACACTTTTTGGAACTTCAGTTCCTGGTTCCTGATTATGGGACCTATTTGTCCCCAAATTATGCGGTTCACCGCTTGCACCTTTCAAGTAGTTTCTGTTCCTTGCTAGGTCTTCATCCAATGGTGCTCCCAGTGCTGTGGAGATCGCATATTTGGTTGATTGTAGGGGTACTTCCTCCAAAGCTGCTGGCACGATCTGTGGCACGGTCTGTAAATGGGACTCGTGCTGATAATGCTCCTTTCTCCAGAGTTTATCATTGTGGAGCAGCTTCTCCACCAGCTGCTCCATAGGGGAGAGTCGTCCTCGGACGCTTCCCGATGAGGGAGGGTATCCCTCTTCCCCGGACTCATCCGAGTCTATGGGTCTGGCAGACTTATGGGTGGCTTTACGTCCCGCCGGGACCACCACGGTGCTGATCTCCTGCACCAAGTCTGCTCCTGCCGGTTCTAACGCCGGCGGCAATGTCGGTGAGAATTAGTGTCGTCCGCTACCGGGAATGCTGCGGCCTTCGGCAGCCGGTTTCCCCGCGGACCTTCTCTTTGACATTTTTGGCCTCTGAAAGAAAAAATTACTTCTTTGGCCTGAACAGAAAACGCAGGGTAAGTAGTTCAACTTTTCTTACCTGCCGCATTTTTTAAATCCCAACGGCTGGGAGGACGCAGTGCCGCTCCCGTCCGTTGCGCGCGTTGCTTTCAGACGTAATGACGCGCACGCAGACGGACGGCCCTTCTTCACGTAGTCACTCATGTGACTCCGAAGTAAAATTGTGGGTCGGTGTGTACTCGGTGAAAGAAGGGTCTGTTTCTGCACTGTATCTCTAAACTAAACAAAACTGATTTTCATTTGCTTTTATTGGGTGTACACCTTGCAAGTTCCTACCCAACAGTTGTTTCACCAAAAAAGATTTCAGGATGGTGGCTCATTGGCAATTAGGGACAGGCATTAAATGCCAGTTGTATCCACATCCAGAAAATTAAATACATTTAAATACATTAAAAAATATACACAGCACAAATAACAAGCTCGCAATGTCATCAGGGAAATAACATAAATTTGGAAATGGAATTACATCTCCTGATTTGCTTGTGGTGCACTTTTATAGTTTTAGTTTTTAGAGATACAGCATGGAAACAGGTCCTTCGGCTCACCGAGTCCACGCCGGCCATTGATCACCCAGCCACAAGTTCTATGTTATCCCACTTTCCCATACTACACACTAGGGGAAATTTACAGGGGCCAACTAACCTAAAAAACCCTGTAGGTTATTGGAGTGTGGGAGGAAACCCACACGATCACAGGGAGAACGCACAAACTCCGTACAGACAGCAACCATAGTCAGGATCAAACCGGGTCCCTGGTGCTGTAAGGCAGCAATTGTACCGCTGCACCACTGCGCCACCTTCCACTGTGCTTCTCTGCCACCCTTTGAATGCCTTGAAAGGGCAACTTCTCCCGTGAAGCACAGCAATGTGATGGTTAAAATGTCATAGAATCTTACAGCATGTAAACAGGCCCTTCGGCCCACAATGACCAACATGTCCCATCTACACCAATCCCACCTGCCTGCATTTAGCCGATACCCCTCCTAAGCCTGTCCTATCCATGTACCTATCTAAATGTTTCTAAAACATTGCAATAGTACCTGCCTCAACTACCTCCTCTGGCAGTTCGTTCCATACACACACCACCCTTTGTGTGAGAAAGTTGCCCCTCAAAGCATACAATGAAATAAGCCGCAGGTGAAATGTGAGGGACATTTCACCCATCCATAAAGTACGAAACAAACAGTCCTTTGACATGCACAAAAATGCAAATACAAAGAATGCTCATTTACCCATGCATGGCTTTGTAACAGTACCCAGCATAACTAATGTCTAGAACAAGAAAAATGGGGTTAAAACTGTCACATACATGCATGATTCTCATTGTCAGCAAGCTGGTTATCTCCATGTAATACTATCTGGAACAAATGGAGTTGACTGTTTAATTTTGCAAAATAAAACCTATTGCTGCTTCATCAACTCCCCGAAAAAAATTACATTTCCAGTCCTGGCATGTCGAGCATGAGAGGGTCCCAGTAAATCATACATCAAGATCCTATAAAGATCTATAGTAACAAATAGAATGACCGTCTTACAAAGATACCCATAAATCAAGACCGATGATGTTATACAGCAATATAGGTGTTACAATTTTTTTTAATATAAATCATTCTTTAAGATTAGCTGCACAATCTACACATTGGCAGTTTGTTCATTTGAAATTCAGAAACAGAAATCCTGGTAATATCTACAACCAAAAATCATCTTGCAAATCATGTACCATAATGATTTTCCATTAATTGCATATCTCCTGCGGCTGTGCTTGAAGGATTAGCAAATAAAAGATAAATTACATTTTAAAATGGCACATGAGAAAACCATTATAAACCATCACATGTTTCTCTAACTTCTAGTAAAGAGAGCAAAGGTAGGAAGTAAAAGTTGGATTCCAATGATATTGATATGTGGGTAATGAAGGGAAAGAAGGAAAACGAAGACACAAGAAGATACATTTATTAATTACAGGTAGATAAGGTGGTCAAAAAGGCTTTGGCCACATTGGCCTTCATCAGTCAGATTATTGAGTACGGAAGTTGGGAGGTCATGTTGCAGTTATATAAGAAGTTGGTGAGGCCACATTTAGAGTATTGTGTTCAGTTCTGGGCACCTTGTTCTAGGAACAATAGTCAAGTTGGAAAGGGGGACAAAGAACATTTACAAGGAATGTTGCCAGGATTCGAGGGTCTGAGGTTATAGGGAGAGGTTGAGCAGGCTGAGACTCTATTCCTTGGAGTGCAGGAGGATGAGGGGTGATGTTATAGAGGTGTATATATAGAGGTAGATACACAGAGTCTCTTGTCCAGAGTAGGGGAATCGAGCACCAGAGGACATAGGTTTAAGATGAAGGGCGAAAGATTTAATAGGAATCTGAGAGGTAACTTTTTCACACAATGGGTGGTGGATTTATGGATCGAGCTGCCTGAGGAGGGGTTGACAAGCAGACGGGGAGGGTTGGCAAGCAGATGGCTGGAACAAAGGCCAGAGATTAAAACTTACAATTGAAGGTGTGTGACAAGAGGAATGAAGAATTGCAAATTGTGAAGGATTGTGTGTGGAGGGGGAGGTTGAGGGGAAAAATAGATGTGAGCTCAGGTGGGCACTAGGGTGTGATAGGAGGGGGAGGGGGAGGGTTAGGTTGGGGGAAGGAGAGGATTGCAAGGGTTACCTAACATTGGAGAATTCAATTTGAATACTGTTGGGCTAAAAGCTACCCTAGTGGAATACGAGGTGCTGTTCCTCCAGTTCCCCTCACTCTGGCAATGGAGAACTGATGGGCATTGTAGCGCACCAATTCATTAGCCAAACTCTCAACCTCCTCAACGTCCTCTTGGTTATTTGATAATGAGAGTGAAGATGAAGATCAAAGAATTGGTTGAATAACATTTTCATGGGGACATCACACGAGTGAGCAGAGAGAGGTGGTGATGAGAACTTACGTAAGCATTGTGGGACTTCACCTCTCCAAACGCCATTTCCTTCGCAGCTCAGAATAGCCGATAGGGAAAGCTGATATCCTTCAGAACACGTGTAGCTGATGCTGGAGCCCCACCTGTAATCTGACCCTTGTACTCTCCCGTGAAGAACACGGGGAGGTTGTGTACAAGCGATGACTTCATTGGGGAGGGGGGAAAAAAAATGCAACAGAGTTAATGAACAGAAATTATGAGCAGATATCCTTTGCAACACCCCAAAGTGATTTGTGAACTTTGTGAGATTCTCATCTGCAAAATTTCCACAGATGAGGAACTTTACATTTATTAGAGAGCCACTTTAATTTCAACATTTCTACCATTTAATATTTAATTTGCACAAGTAATTCATAATTAAGGTAAACAAGTCTCTGCATTTATTTCTAATTATCCATTAACGAGAAATATTGCATGTTATGGAAGGAAAGGAATTTTCGAAGATGCTGGAGTATCTCAGCGGGGCAGAGAGCATCTCTGGAGAAAAGGAATGTGACATTTCGGATCAAGACACTGAAGCACGGTCTCGACCCGAAACGTTACCCTTTTCCATTTCTCCAGAGATGTTATTGCATGTTAAATTTCTTCTGTATATTTATTCCTGTAATACTTTTTTTATATGAAGAGTAACACATTCTTAAAGTGCTAGTTTGTACTAAGAACATAATTGTGTTGTTATCCGTGTAATCTTGTGTCATTAAGATGACATGCATTAAACATTTGATTCTACTACACAGTCTGAGCTCCAAGTTTAGTTATATTGACTTTAGAGATGCAGTGTGGAAACGGACCTTTCATCCCACCGAGTCATCGGAGTCCAGTGATCACCCCGTACACTATCACTATCCTACACACACTAGGGACAATTTTACCAAAGCCAATTAACCTACAAACCTGTACATTTTTGGAGTGTCAGGAAAAACTGGAGCATACGGAGAAAACCCATGCGGTCACAGAGAGAATGTATGAATTATGCACAGACAGCACCCATAGTGCAAATCAAACCCGGGTCTCTGGCGCTGAGGCAGCGACTCTACCGCTGCGCCACCGTGCCGTTTATCCGGCGTCTTTCTGTGTCTCTCCAAATCAACATTTATTCTGTCACAAGCAAAACACCAAGTCCTGGGGTAACTCAGCGGGTCAGGCAGCATATATGGAGGGAATGGACAGGCAATGTTTCGGGTCGGGAGGGGTCTATGAAATGTTTGCTCAAGACTCCAGCATCTGCAGTTCCTTGCATCTTCGTTTACTCGGCCACCTTCTGAGAATCTGTCTCTCCCTCTAATTTAGTTTAGTTTAGTTCAGAGATACAGTGCGGAAACAGGCCCTTCGGCCCACTGGGTCCATGCCGATCACCGATCCCCGCACATTCACACTATCCACACCCACTAGGGACTATTTACACATACACCAAGCCAACCCTGTAGGTCTTTGGAGTGTGGGAGGAAACTGAAGATCTCAAGAGAAAGACCCACGCAGGCCACAGGGTGAACAAACAAACTCCGTAGTTGGGATTGAACCCGGGTCTCCGGCGCTGCATTCGCTGTAAGGCAGTAACTCTACCGCTACGCCACCGTTACCTCTCGCAGTCGAAGCAGCATCTAAGCCAGTCTCTCACACACTCCATTCCATGATTACTCCTGTTGCACGTGCAATGATGGCTCTCCGCCTGTCTGACTCTCCGCGTCACCATCTTCACATGCAGCCAAATAGTCTGTCTTAGGAATTGCTCACCTCTGTTAAGTGGCACAAATTATCTAATTTCTCTTCAAACGCACTTTTCAAGAAATGAGCAAGCTGGTTAAATAATAAGGCGGAACCTCTCAAGCATTCTGGCCAATGTTATCAATCACATCAACATCATTAAAGCAGTGACCTTGTCCTCTCTCACCCAGCAAACCCACCCTCTGATAGACAGAGATTGAAATGCTACCTTCCACTTAATTGCACAAATATCATTATAAAACAGAAAATATTAAACAGCATGGTGGCACGGTGGCACAGTTGATAAAATATGAAAGAGAGATAATTTGTTAAAATAATCTCAATAAGGGGCAGCATGGAGGTGCAACAGGTGAGTTGCTACCTTACAGCTCCAGAGACCTGGGTTCAATCCTTGTCATTGTGGGTCAAGCTGAGAAAGTGCAATCATCAAAAAGACCCTAATGGGAGTTATTTACAGGTCCCCAAACAGTTACCAGGATATAGGGTACAAGTTATATCAGGAGACACAATGGCATGTAAAAAAGGCAATGTCAAGGTGGTCAATATGCAGGTAGACTGGGAAAATCAGGTTGGTATTGGTACCCAAGAGAGGGAATTTGTAGAGTGCCCCCGAGATGGTTTCTTAGAGCAGCTTGTAATGGAGCCTACCAGGGAAAAGGCAATTCTGGATTTAGTGTTGTGTATTGATCAGGATTTGATAAGGAAGCTCAAGGTAAGGAACCATTAGGAGGTAGGGACCACCTGCTGATAAGATTCAACCTGCAATTTAAGAGGGAGAAGATGACATTGAATGTGTCAGTACAGTTAAGCAAAGGGGACTACAGACGCACGAGGGAGGAGTTGGCCAAAGTTGACCTGAAAGGGACCCCAGCAGGAATGACGGTGGAACATCAATGGCAGGTATTTCTGGGAATAATTCAGAAGATGCAAGATCTTTTCATTGCAAAGAGGAAGAAAGATTCTTGGGGGAGAATGAGGCAACCGTAGCTGACAAGGTAAGTCAAAGGCAGCATAAAAATAAAAGAGAAGGCATAAAAGAACAAGATTAGTGGGAAGCCAGTGGATTCAGAAGCTTTTAAAAAAACAACAGAAGGTAACTAGAAAGGTAACACGGAGTCCATTTTGGAGTCTATTATAAAGCATGAGGTTAGGCAGTACTTAAAGGTTGATGATAAAATAGGCTGAAGTCAGCATGGTTTTGTGAAGGGGAGATATTGCCTGACTATTGGAATTCTTCGAGGAAGTAAATAGCAACACAGACAAAGGAAAATCTGTGGATGTAGTTTATCTAGATTTTCAGAAAGCCTTTGATAAGGTGCCACACGCGAGGCTGCTAAAGATGTGAGCCCATGGTATCAAAGGGCAGATACTAGCATGGATAAGAGGTTGGCTGGATCGTAGAAGGCAAAGAGTGGCAATAAAGGGGGCTTTTTCTGGTTGGCTGCCAGTGACCAGCAGAGTTCTGCAGGGGTCGGTGCTGGGGCCGCTACTCTTCCCTTTGTATATTAATGATTTGGACGAGGATATTGAAAGCTTTGTGGCCAAGTTTGCAGATGGTGGAGGAGCAGGTGGTGTAGAGAAAGCAGGTACTCTGCAGAAGGACTTGGACAGGTTGGGCGAGTGGGCAGAGAAGTGGCAGATGGAATACAGCGTAGCAAAGTGTGGAGTCATGCCTTTTGGTAGTAGGAATAAAAGTGCAAACTATTTTTTAAATGGGGATTCCATTTAGAGATTCCAAAAAATGAAGGTACAAAGGGACTTGGGAGTGCTGGTGCAGGATTTCCAAAAGGTTAATTTGCAAGTCGAATCAGTAGTAAGGAAGGCAAACACAATGCTAGCATTTATTTTGAGAGGACTAGGATTAAAAAAAAACAGTGAGGCTCTATAAGGCTCTGGTCAGATTGCATTTATAGTATTGTGAGCAATTTTGGGCCCCATATCCGAGGATGAATGTGTTGGCTCTGGAGAGGGTCTGGAGGAAGTTTACGAGAATGATCCCAGAATGAGTGGGTTAACATATGATGAGCGTTTGAAGGCACTGGGCCTGTACTTGCTGGAGTTTAGAAGGATGAGGGGACACCTTAGTGAAACTTACCAAATAGTCAAAGGCTTGGATACAGTGAATGTGGAGAGGATGTTTCCACTAGTGGGATAATCTAGGACCAGAGATCATAGCCCCAGTATAAAAGAACGTTCCATATATTAAGGAAGGGGATGAGGAGGAATTTATTTTGTCAGAGGGTGGTGAATCTGTGGAATTCATTGCCACAGAAAGCTGTGGAGATCAAGTCTGTGGAAATCAATACCCTATTTTCCAGGACAAGGGGTCACAGCTTAAGGATAAGGGGGAAATCCTTTAAAACCGAGATGAGAAGAACTTTTTTTCACACAGAGAGTGGTGAATCTCTGGAACTCTCTGCCACAGAGGGTAGTTGAGGCCAGTTCATTGGCTATATTTAAGAGGGAGTTAGATGTGGCCCTTGTGGCTAAGGGGATCAGGGGGTATGGAGAGAAGGCAGGTATGGGATACTGAGTTGGATGATCAGCCATGATCATATTGAATGGCGGTGCAGGCTCGAAGGGCCGAATGGCCTACTCCTGCACCTAGTTTCTATGTTTCTATGTTTCTAAGTCAATAGATATTTTTTAAGGCAGAGATAGATTCTAGATCTGTACAGGTGTCAGCTGTTATGAGGAGAAGGAATCCGAATGGGGTTGAGAGGGAAAGATAGATCAGCCATGATTGAATGGTGGTGTAGACTTGATGGGCCAAATGCCCTAATTCTGCTCCTATCACTTATGAACTTACTCTCCACCCTTCGTGTAAACAACTTGCCCTGCACATCTTCTTCAAAATGTGCCCTTACCTTAAAATACTGCTCACTAGCCTTTGTTATTTCCACCCTGGGGGGGAAAAAAGATCTGACTGACTACCCTATTTATGTTTACGAAAGAATTGCAGATGCTGGAAAAATCGAAGGTAGACAAAAATGCTGGAGAAACTTAGTGGGTGAGGCAGCATCTATGGAGTGAAGGAATAGGTGACGTTTTGGGTCGAGACCCTTCTTTAGTCTCGACCCATTTTTGTCTACGCTATTGATGCCTCTCATCATTTTATATATTTCTACCTGGTCTCCCCTCAGCCTACAATGATCGAGTAAAACATTTCCAACTCAGTCCAACCTCTCCTTACAGCTAAGATAGACACAACATTCTGGAGTAACTTAGCGGGAAGAGTCTGAAGAAGGGTCTCGAACTGAAACGTCACCCATTCCTTCTCTCCAGAGATGCTGCCAGTCCCGCTTTGAGTTTATCCAGCATTTTGTGTCTATCTTCAGTGTAAACCAGCATCTGCCTTTCCTTCTTATTGACCACTCTGCATACCTAACATCCTCTAATCTAGGCAGTTTAATATTCTTCTCTACCTGGTCCATAGCCTCCTCATCCTTTCTGCAAGTGATGACCAGAAAGGTGCATAATACTCCAAATGCAGCCTAACCAAAGTCCTATAAAGCTGCCACATGACTTTCTGACTCTTGTACTCATGCCCTGACCCAGGGGTGGGGAACCTGTTCATGTTGGGAGGCCGCATTAAGTTAGCTGTAATCTAATAAGGGCGCATCCAAGAAACTTCAATTAGATATAGGATTATTTAGTTGAATCTTCTTTTACTCTTTGCTATTTTAAATACGTTCATTTTAAGATTAAAATAAAAATAATAAAAGACGAACAAAAACATATTAATAAAAATTAAAGGATTTGTTCTCCAAAATTTGGATTCATTCAAAAGGCCGCACTTAATGGCCTAGAAGGCTGCATGCGGCCTAAAGGCCACAGGTTCCCCATCCCTGCCCTGACCAATGAAGGCAACCATTCTATATGTTTTGTTTACCCCTCTATCTACTTGTGTTGCCACTTTCAGGGAGCTATGGATTTGGACCCCAAGATCCCTCAGCATGTCAGTGCTGTAAAGGACTTTTGTGTCATCACAAACTTATTAACCAACCTAACAGTTATATCCACGTCATTTATATATATCAGAAATAATAAATGCCTTTAGACTTTAACCCTTAGAGATACAGGGGGGAAACACACCCTTCGGCCAACTGAGTCCACATCGACCAGCGATCACCCCGTAAACTAGCACTATTCTACACACAAGGGACAATTTACAATTTTACCAAAGCCAATTAAGCTGCAAACATGCAGGTCTTTGGAGTGTGGGAGGAAACCGGAGCACCTGAAAAAACCCACACGGTCACAAGGAGAACGTACAAACTCCATAAAGACAGCACCCGTAGTCAGGATCGAACCCGGATCTCTGGCGCTGTGAGGCAGCAACTCTACTGCTGTGCCACCGTGCTGCCCCCAACACAAATCCCTACAGACCACCGTTCACAGACCTCCCATCCACTTATAACCCCCATCCACCCATAAACCACAATCCTTCCACAAGTAAGCTATTTATGATTGACCGAGTCATCTTGCATCCCATGCATCTTAATCTTGATCTCAAACTGCTGTAGCATATTAGTATTCCCCACACTGATCTTACAGTCCTCCAGGTTCTTCACCTTGGTGAATACTGATACACTGATCCAGGCTCTAAGTTCATCTGCTTCACCCACGATACTCCTTGAATTGAAATAAACATACTTTAGTTTATCAGTCTCACCAGGTTCATTAACCTCTCCCTGCCTGTCCTTCCTTTCAGCCTTACTGTTCATAACCTGTAGCTTCCCATCAGTTCTTCAGTTTCTGACCTTCTCCTCCGATTCTCAACATCCCACTCATCCAGTTAAAACCCTCGCAAGTACAGGTCTACCGTCGGTTTTCTGGCATCCATGGTTCCAGAGCCTTTCTGGATTATCCATTTAGCCGGATCAACAGAGGTCACTGCACCGAGACATGCGCCCGCAAAGTTGGCCTCGGAAGTCAGCTATGGGAACAGATCTGCCGGTTCCAGCCGGGCTGGAGTTCCAGAGCCACGGCTGCAGAGGGCAACTTTGACCCACCGATCGTCCACAAAAGTCCCGATGAGGTTGAGATTGGCCACCTCTACCGGACTAGGCGCCACATTTTCGAGAGGACTTCCGGGATGGTGGGGGGTGATTTCAATTGCACTCTGATAATTTTACAGGAGAGGGTTGTGGTGGAGATAAATAGAGGTGGGGAGAAATATGATAATGGCATTTAAGAGACTTTTTCGGTGGCCTGTTACGTCAGTCAATGATGCCGACAGTCTCCGAAAAAATCGGCAAGTGGGACAGGCCCTTCACTGCGACACAGACCTGGATTCGATTCTGATCTCAGGTGCTCTCTGTGTGGAGTTTGTACGTTCTATGGGACTTCATTGGTTAACTCCCACATCCCAAAGACATGCAGTGAAATTGGGTTAATCGGCCCTCTGTAAATTGCCCCCAGTGTGCAGGGAGTGGATGAGAAAGTTGGATAACATGGAACTAGTGTGATCGGGTGATGGGTAGTCAGTGTGGGCTCGGTGGGCCGAAGGGCCTGTTTCCACGCTGTTATTTTAAAGTAAAACTAAATCAGTAAATTCATGGCTCACCAAAATCCTTAATAAGTTGCAATTATAAACATAATATTTTTTAGCAACAATGGATCTGACATCTATTTATTTGCCATTTATCTCTCGACCCCATCCCTCTGCAGAAACACATCTAATTGTATTCTCCAGTCACTTGCACTGCTTGTTTCAACACCAGTTTCCTAGCAACACACTAGCAACATCACTATCTCATGAGTGAAAAATTCTCTTTGGCACCTCTCTTGCTCTGCATTTACTGAATTTCAATTGCTTTCCTTCACTTTTAACCTCTTTGACAGGATATGCAATGTGCAACAACAGTCTGCCTCAGAATGAGCGGCACGGTGGCGCCATGGTAGAGTTGCTGCCTTACAGCGCCAGGGACCCGGTTTTCGATCTGACTACAGCTGCTGTCTGTATGGGGTTTGTATGTTCTTCCTGTGACTGCGTGGGTTTTCTCCTAACTTTGTCCCCTAACTTGCAGCCCTGCGAGCAGCGTGTTCGTTTTTTGAACTTTTAAAATTTTTTTAGTGTGTCCTAATGTATGTTTTTGGTGTCTCTCTGTGTGTCTTGTGTGGGGGGTGGTATGGAGGGGGTAAGGGGGAAACCGTTTTGGTCGCCTCCTCCACAGAGAGGCGACTTTTTCCATGTCGCCTCCCCCATGGATTAACATCAAGGATTGGTGCGGCCTTTCCAGGAGACGTGCCCGGGGCTGCAGCAGCGGGCGCAGCGTGGACTCTCGTCGCGGAGCGGGCGAGCCCTCACCGGCAGTCGCCGGCCCGTGGCAGCCTGAAGCCGCGTTCTGCGGAGCTCCAGCTGGCGCGGTGTCCTGGGCCTGGGATCCCCCGTTGGGGACCTGAGGGGAGAAGAAGCTCCGACCGCCGGCCGGCAGCCAACTTCTACCGCGGGCGCGGCGGGGACTTTAAACCTTCGGCCGCCGGCCTGCGGCCTACACCAACCTGAAGCTGCAGTCTCCAGTGGGAAAGCACCGATTCAGGACTTACCTGGACTTTATCTTGTCTGAACATCTGGACGCCCGCAGCAGCGGCTGCGGAGGGTTGAGGTCCCAACCACAGGGGAAAATGGAGGACTGGCCAAATTTTGTGCCTTCCACCACAGTGATGAATGCTGTGGTGGATGTTTGTATTCAATTTTTATTGTGTTTTTGTGTGTTTTTTCATTGTACCGCTGCTGGCATATTCATTTCACTTGCACTTTATGTGCAAGTGACGAATACAACTGATATTGATATTGATATTGAAGATGGGCAGATTTGCAGGTTAATTTGCCCGATTGTGTAGGATAGTGCTGGTGTATGGGATGATCGCTGGTCGGCACGGATTTGGTGGACTGAATGGCCTGTTTCTGTGCTGTATCTCTAAACTAAGCTAAACTAATGCCAAGTACTTAACTTTGAGGTTTGTTTTCCAAAAAAAGTATACAATTGTATCCAGGGTTTACACCATTTGTCACAAATTTCTGAGGCAATGCTTGTTTGGCATATGCTGGTTTACTCAAAAGGAAACAACAACGTGTTAGATTAACTCAGTGGGTCAGGCAGTATCTCTGGCGAGCATGGATAGGTGAGGTTTTGGGTTGGGACCCTTGTTCAGAGTGTTATCGAGGTGGGGGTGAAATAAACTTGGAGAAAGGAGAGGTAGGACAAAGCGTGGGGGGGGGGGGGGGGGGGGGGTAATAGGTGGACATAGGCAAGGGGGTGGGGAGGTGATAGGCAGATGGTGGGAACAAAGGCAAGAGATAAGATCAGAAGGTGCGAGACTGACTGATGAAGAGTTGTGAAATGTGATGATGGTTCAGCTCTGACCTGGCACTTGTTCATACCTTTGCAGGCTGGTTTGGTCTGATTCCAAGAACCATTCTTCATGCAGCGTAATGTAGAGGACATAGGTGTTTCCATCCAGAAGCCTGGGTTACACTGGTATGTTACTGTCTTGTTGTAGGTGAAATCATTTCCCAGATGAACACCATTAGCCAACGCACCAGGGTCACCACAATCAGTAACTGCAGTTGAGAACAATAATAAACACCAATTAGCAAATTACAACAGCATAATCATAGTTTTGACTTAGAGTGGAAACAGACCCTTCCGCTCACTGAGTCCACGCCGACCAGCGATCACCCCTTATACGAACATACTAAATGCGTTTGATTTACTAATCAGTAAAAGCAAGAACTGTTAGTTTAGTTTGGTTTAGAGATACAGCAGGGAAACAGGCTCCTGGGCCTATCAAATCCATGCCGACCAGTGATCCCCACACATTAACACAAGCCCACACATACTAGAGACAATTTAGAATTATACCAACTATACAAACCCAAGCCAATTAACCTACAAACCTGTATGTTGTTAGAGTGTGGGAGGAAACCTAAGAACTCTGAGAAAATCCACGCGGTCACAGAGGAGAACATGCCATCTCCGTACAGACAGCAGCCATAGTCAGGATCAAACCCGGGTCTCCAGTGCTGCAAGCATTGTGAAGCGGCAACTCTACCGCTGCGCCACCGTGCCGTTAGCTTGGAATATTATGATTAGTTGATTAGTAAGGGTGTCAAGAGTTATGGGGTGAAGGCAGGTGAATGGGGTTGTGAAGGAAAGATAGATCAGCGATGATTAACTGGTGGAGTGGACTCGATAGGCCGAAAGGCCGAATTCCGCTAATATGAACTTATTTCATGATTGTTATAGGCTTGTCCATCATCAGTCTTCCCAAGTTTCCATCTGCCCCAATTTTTTATTCTTTTTATTTTTAATTGCACTTAAAATAACTGCAGTGTTCACGGTGTAACACCCATGGAACTGGTTGATGTGTGAAGCAAAGTTGATTCATACAAATGTGTAGCAAGGAACTGCAGATGCTGGTTTACACCGAAGATAGGCACAAAATGCTGGAGTAACTCAGCGGGTCAAGCAGCATCTCAGGAGAGAAGGAAAACGTCTGAAATGTTACCTATTCCTTTTCTCCAGAGATACTACTTGACCTGCTGAGTTACTGAAGTATTTTGTGTCTATCTTTGGTTTGTGTAATTGTTCATCTTGTTTATTCTCTGGAGTCTTTGTTGTGAATTATTTTTAGAAAAATGGTGTGGAAACAGGCCTTTCAGCCTACGCACTTGGAGTGTGGGAGGAATCAGGAGTTTCCTGGAGATAACCCACGCAAGTCATGGGGAGAATGAACAAACTCTGTACAGACAGCACCCCTAGTTGGATAGGTATATGGACGGGAAAGAAATGGAGGATTATGATCTGAGTGCAGGTAGATGGGACTCGGGGAGAATAAGTGTTCGGCACGGACTAGAAGGGCCGAGTTGGCCTGTTTCCGTGCTGTAATTGTTGTATATGTTAGTTAGGATCGAACCTGCTTCTCTGGTTTCCTCCCACACTCCAAAGATGTGCAGGTTTGTGTAATTGTCTTCTGTAAATTATAAATTGTCCCTAGTGTGTAGGATAGAACTATTGTGCAGATTGATCGCTGGTTGGTGTGAAGATGGTGGGCTGAAGAGTCTGTTTCCCCGCTGTTTTACCAAACTATAAACTAAACTAAACTATACAACAAAACTAAACTATTAAAACAATGTAAATAATATTACATGACCACATCTAAAAATTCAAAACAATTCTCAGGCACCCAAATTAAATTTGACTGCAGTGATTTAATAGGATGTTTAGAAATCTTTGCAATTATTATTTTAATGTTTAAAATATAGAACTCTCAAGTATCATTCAAAATAAATTAAATGCTGATGTTTTTGTTTCTAAATTCAATCAGTTTTTGGATTTCTCATTAGCTGCAGCTTTTGTTTTAAATTGAAATACAAACTTTTTTTAAAATACTGGAACGACTATTTTCAAAACAAACTAATATTCACAGAGTTTTTATAATTTTACAATAGATAATTGGAAAGGCTTTCACTGTTATAATCAGGTGAATTGTCCTATAGCTAGAGGAGGAATGAGCCCTATTTTACTCTCCCTAACCACTGGTATGAACCAAGAACACATTTCTAATGAATGCCATTTACCAGAGAAAACATTCCACGTAAATTCTGAGCACATTTGCTTGGTGCCGTGTCGTGCATAGGAAGAGAGTTTCTGATGTTGTATGTCAAACTAGTTCCATTCGGGCAGGGCAGGGCTCAAATCCAGGCCCAAGGAATGAAAGAATAGTGTTTTTAAAGGATTAAAAACATTAGAAGCTAAAGCTTAGCAGAGGAAGAGGGCAACCCAATCATGTAACTTCTGTAGGATGTGACCAAATTTAGTACTAGTTGATAGATTTGAAAGTCCAAGAGCAATTAATATTATTGCATTTACTTCCGACAATTGTGGGTGGCACAGTGGTGCAGTGGATGAGTTGCTGCCTTGCATTGCCAGAGACCCGGGTTCGATCCTGACTACGGGTGCTGTCTGTTACGGAGTTTGTACGTTCTCCCCGTGACCACGTGGGTTTTCTCCGGGTGCTCCGGTTTCCTCCCACAGTCCAAAGACGTGCAGGTTTGTAGGTTAATTATCTTCGGTAAAAATTGTAAATTGCCCCAAGTGTGTAGGACAGTGCTAGTGTACGGGGTGATCGCTGGTAAGCGCGGACTCGGTGAGCTGAAGGACCTGTATCCACGCTGTATCTCTAAAGCAGTGGTTCCCAACGTGGGGCGTATGCCCCACAGGGGGGCAATTTGATTTTTAAGGGGGGCAATTGAGCGCGACTGAGGAGGTCTGGGCCCAAATTTTCGATTTTTATTTTTTTGGATTTTCCATCAGGTAAACATATGTAGTTTATGTTTCAGATGTTATTTTGAGTAAATAATTTTTTTGGGGTAAAAATGGTCTTTATTGTGTAGTTATTACATAATCACCGCGCCATCACTCTTCATGCACGTCGCACGAAGCGCGCGAGGTCATGGGAGAACCTTATTTATTGAATTGGATTTAGAAATGCGATTCAAAGTGCTTTTGCTAAGTTACCCTTATAATATCTATTTCCTCCGTTTTCTCTCAAGGGAAAGCAAGGGGGGGGGGGCATCAGGATTTTAGAGGTGATTAGGTGGGGCATGGCCAAAAAAAGGTTGGGAACCACTGCTCTAAAGTCTAATGTCAAATGTCTAAATAGAAAGTAGAAACATGAAACTGTGGATGCTGCTTTACAAAAAAGAAGACACCAAGTGCTGGAGTAACTCAGTGGGTCATGTTGCATCACATGGAAGGGTGATATTTAGCCACCTTGACTAGCACCAATTTCTCCCCTCCCCTTCCACCAACATTCCTTCTACAAGCTTCATAATTCACAACTCTTCAATCCTTTTTGTCTTACACCTTCTGTCTGTACATCTCTGGCCTTTGTCCAACCATCTACCTATCAACAGCTCCCCGCACCTGTATCAATCCATTACCTGCCAGACTTTGTCCTGCCTTTCCTCTCTTCCACTTGTCTTCCTCCCCATCACAATCACTGAAGGAGGGTTCCCACCCAAACGGCCATGTATCCATGTTCTCCAAAGATGCTGCTTGACCCACTGAGTTACTCCAGCTATTTTTTTTTTATTCTCCAATAATAGAAGTGTTGGTTAAGTGAACATTCATGGGGAGAGAACAGCAAAAGAAATTGGGGAAAAAAGCACTGCAACTAAAATTTGTATTATTATTAAGGCAAAATCATAATCCATAATAAGCACCCCATAACCCATTCATATACTTTTTAGATTATAATGCATTGGGCTAGCAATGTATTTCTACAGCTTCTTGATCAGCATTTGGAGGGCATGGTGGCGCAGTGGTAGAGTTGTTGCCTTACAGCACCAGAGACCCAGGTTCGATCCTGACTACGGGTGCTGTCTGTACGAAGGTTGTACGCTCTCCCCGTGACTGAGTGGGTTTTCTCCGGGTTCTCCACTTTCCTCTCACACTCCAAAAAAAGAACAGGTTTGTAGGTTAATTGGCTTTGGTAAAAATTGTAAATTGTCCCTAGTGTGTAGGACAGAGTAAGTGAGCGGGGTAATCACTGGTCGGCATCGACTCGGTTTCCGCGTTGTATCTCTAAACTAAATGTTCTTGTAAACCTTCACGTTGCAGTGGTAAAGCCAACCTGTGCAGTCGGGAGCAGATCCAGTCCAGGTGCCGTTAGCCGTACAGTGCCGTGTCGTCAGCCCTGATGTTTTGTAACCTTCCCAGCAGGCATAGGTGATGGAGCTGGAGAACACAATGCCGTCGCTGTAAACTATTTTCGTATTTTCTGGAGTGCCAGGGTTCCCGCAAGATACAGCTACAACAAATGGAAGAAAGCATTAGTTTCCAGCAGGAATGACTTTTAAGAACATTTCATAGTACACACCTGTCCTTCGATCCAATTTTCCCACACCGATCAACATGCCCTATCTAGCCCTACACTAGTCCCACCTGCCTGAGATTGGCCCATGTCCCTCGAAACCTGTCCTATCCATGTTTCTTAAATGTTTCTTAAACAATGCAATAGTACCTGCCTCAACTAACTCCTCTAGCTGCTCGTTCCATACACCCACAACCTCTTTCCCCTCAGGTTCCTGTTAAATCTTTCCCCCGTTAAAACTATGTTCTCTGGTTTTAAATGTTCCTACTCTGGGAAAGAGACACTGTGTTTATTTGTGTTGAACTTCCTTTGGGAAGTAGAAACATCAGAGATTAAACACAATTTATCCTTCACCTGTTGTGTAGGGAGCACGATTTATTTCATAATTTTAGACCATGAATCCAAGTGTCAAGGATTCCAATTTCTGGAGTGTAATTATGTCCACGAACAGCTGCTTCTTCCTTGTGTTACAAATTCACCATCATGCTTATTCCTAACTATCAACTTTCCGCATCCAGCTCCTCACCCATTCCACCCCCAGAGTCAGGGACAGTTTCTTCCCAGCTGTTATCAGGCAACTGAACCATCCTCTCCCCAACTAGACAGCGGGCCTGACCTACTATCTACCTCATCGGTACCCTTGGACTATCCTTGATTGAACTTTGCTGGCTTTCCCTTACACTAAACGTTATTCTCTTATCTTGTATCTGTTCACGGCTCGATTGTAATTATGTATTGTCTTTCTGCGGACTGGTTAGCACGCAACAAAATGCTTTTCACTGTACCTTGACACAAACGACCAAAAAGTAAACAAAATTATTCAAAATTCCTCCTTCGACCCTTTGCCTTGTACTCGCTAGAATTTAGAAGATTGAGGGGGGATCTTCAGATTCAGATTCAGATTCAATTTTAATTGTCATTGTCAGTGTACAGTACAGAGACAACGAAATGCATTTAGCATCTCCCTTGAAGAGCAACATAGCAAACGATTTGAATAAAAAATAAATAATAAGTGTCCGGGGGGGAGGGGTGATTGGCAGTCACCGAGGTACGTTGTTTAGTAGAGTGACAGCCGCCGGAAAGAAGCTGTTCCTCGACCTGCTGGTTCGGCAACGGAGAGACCTGTAGCGCCTCCCCCTTATAGAAACTTACAAAATTCTTAAGGGGTTGGACAGGCTATATGCAGGAAAATTGTTCCCGAAGTTGGGGAAGTCCAGGACAAGGGGTCACAATTTAAGGATAAAAGGGAAATCCTTTAGGACCAAGATGAGAAAAACATTTTTCACACAGAGAGTGGTGAATCTCTGGAACTCTCTGCCATAGAAGGTAGTTGAGGCCAGTTCATTGGCTATATTTAAGAGGGAGTTAGATGTGGCCCTTGTGGCTAAAGGGATCAGGGAGTATGGAGAGAAGGCAGGTACAGTATACAGAGTTGGATGATCAGCCATGATCATATTGAATGGTGGTGCAGGCTCGAAGGGCCGAATGGCCTACTCCTGCACCTTGTTTCTATGTTTACATGCATTGGCTCAAGGAGTTAGAACATAGAACACACAGGGGCGGCACAATGGCGCAGCTGTAGAGTTGCTGCCTCATAGCACCATAGACCCAGGTTTAATCCTGTCTATGGATGCTGTCTGTACGGAGTTTGTACGTTCTCCCTGTGGCCACAGGGGTTTATCACCGGGCTCCACGTTGCAGCACTGTTACTAGGATCTACGTTTCCTAGGACCTAAATCTGGTATCAAATGATGGGATCCGAAGAAAACCCGGACATAAAAATACCTTAACAGCAGGGAACCCCATACTTCACGTTAAGTGGGTTATTACACCGGTCACAACTTGGATCTTTGTGAATGTGTGAGATATTCACAAACATTTATGTGAATTGAAAATGAATTTAAAAGTAACTAAACTATTGAGAGCATCTTAAATATTATTACAAACAACACTAAGGACCACTAATGAATATGTCTTGATAATGTTTAAATTAAATTACTTAAATGCATTGCTCTCTCCACAGGTTTAGCAAGCCAATTTTGCGATATATTTGTTGAGCAACAAATTGTTATTGTTGTAGGATGTTCTAAAGTGTACAGTTTAGTTTATAGTCACGTGTACTAAGGTACAGTGCTTTTGTTGCGTGCTAACCAGTCAGTGGAAAGATAATTCTGTGGCGGCACCCGGTGGTTAGGCCACTTGCTTTGCGAACCCTCGGCAGTCGGGGGTAGGGTCATGTGACTGGGCAATGGCAGGAAGGAGTTGTCAAGGGTTATACGAGTGTGCCTAGTATATAACGAACCCCGGATCAACCTTCTCTCTGTCTTCCTCTCTCTTCGCGTGAGTGTCCTGCCACCTCAGCAGGAGCTCAGCTCGAACCCACGAGGCAACAGCCTCGCAGCAGCAACAATGAATTTGTGTTAGAGGACTAAATGTGCATGTATATCTAACCCATAATGCCTGAATAAAGAAACCGTTTATTCATGACGTTTGGTGCCTCTACATTGGTGACCCCGACGTGATGTGAACATGCAACGTCTCTACAATACACGATTCTGGACTATTGACTTTACAGGAACTGCGTTTACAGAGAAGAAGAGATGAATACCTGGGCTCCCATGATACGCTAGGTCTACCCTACACACTAGTGCCAATTTACAGAAGCCAATTAACCAACAAACCCCTACATCGCCGGGTGGTGCCAGCAATGGCTGCCTCGCCAACAATCTGTCTGTCCCTTCCTGCTTTGTTGTTTTAATAGTATGTGTTAAATGTATGTTTTTAGTGTTCTTTAGTTTATTTCATGTGGGGGATGGGGGGTTTGGGGGAAACTTTTAAAAATCTCTCATCTCGACGGAGATGCAATTTTTTTCCACATCGCACTGCGGCCCAACATCGTGGAGTCTTTGCCGGAGACCGACTTCGGGAGCTCCAACCCACAGGAGCCTGCAGGACTTAGCATCGAGGAGATGTGATCCTTTTGCCAGGGATCGACCTCGGAGCTCCGACCGCAGGGGCCTGCGGACTTTAACATCGTGGAGCGCGCGGTCTCTGATTAGAGACCGACTTCGGGAGCTCCAACCCACAGGAGCTTCGACTGCCCCAATGCGGGAGCTTTGATCTCCCCGACGCAGGGGCTTCGACTGCTGGCTGCGGGAGCTTCAATCGCCCGGCGGGACTTTGGACTTTAATGACTTCCATCACAGTGAGGAGTCCACTGTGGTGGATGACTATGTTAACTTTATGTAGCTGTGCGTCTTGTTGCATTTTTTTTAGAATGGTAATTCGCATATCACTGTATCTTAATTGGTACACATGACAATAAAAGACTTTTAAAAACTTTGAAACCAGAACACCCAGAGAAAATCAGAGGAGAATAAAATTAAGATCCTGCCACAATCTCCTTTTGCCTTTTTTTCATTTTAAACCCAAGCTTAATAATGCTAAACCACTATCCCTGCAGTCACATTTGGTTTTTCCCCTCATGACAACATTCTCATGGTTGACTTGTTCAGTTTTCTGATGCCGAGGCTTACGTTCACAAACTGGTTGTGCTCCTGACCAGGTTCCATCCGCCTTGCAAGATCGTTCCGATGATCCTCGGAGATTGTAACCAGCTTCACAGCTGAAGCGTACAAAGCTCCTTGTCTTGAATTCATCACCCAGTCTTGAACCATGGACTGGGATGCCAGGATCACCGCACAAACCAGCATCATCCCCTTTAAGGAAACAGACAGACACAACAATCAGTTCAAGAGTATTAGCACAACTAATATTCTTTTTATAGATACACTAGAGACTGCTGTAATCTTGACCAAAACACAAAATGCTAGAGGGACTCTTTCTGCTTGTGGTTTCAGAAATTGTTATTTTAGTCTGTCATAAGTGATAGCAGCAGAATTAGGGTATTCGGTATATCAAGTCTACTCTGCCAATACAATCATGGCTGATCTATCTCTCTCTCCGAACCCCATTCTCCTGCCCTTGACACCCTTACTAATCAAGAATCTATCAATCTCTGGCTTAAAAATATCCATTGACTTGGCCTCCACAGCTCTCTGTGGCAACGAGTTCCACAGATTCACCACCCAATAACTAAATAAATCATTTTGGCTCAATTTTCTTGTCATATAGTCTGGCCTGCTGGACATGGTGCATAGTCTTGCCATTCATAACACGCTGTGCAAAGAAGTTTTGGAAGGCAAACTGCGCTCATTAACCCATTTGGTTTCAACATGTCAGTGGTATTCCCTTTGTTTGACCCAACCCTTCCCTCCCTTTTCTGCTACTGAAAACTAACTTATAGTTATAGATAGTCATTGAGTCATACAGCGTGGAAAAAAGCCCTTCGACCCAACCTGCCCACGCCGACCAACATGTCTTCTTCACCCAGAGAGTTGTGAATCTGTGGAATTCTCTACCACAGAAGGCAGTGGAGCCCAATTTACTGGATGTTTTCAAAAGAGAGTTAGATCTGGCTCTTAGGGCTAAAGAAATCAAGGGATATGGGGAAAAAGCAGGAACGGGGTACTGATTTTAGATGATTAGCCATGATCATATTGAATGACGGTGCTGGCTCAGAGGGCCGAATAGACCTATTTTTCTATGTTTCTATCTACACCAGTCTCACCTTTTGGTCCATATTCCCCTACACCTGTCCTAGGAGTGAGCGAAGTGCCCTGTGAGAAAAGTGTGAGTCTTTGGCTCGAGAGTCTTCGGAGAGGAGGCTGAGGAGAGGAGACCACGCAATACGCTTGAGAGGCTAAGGATTCTGGGAGAGGCAAAGAGGTTTGCCACGCACTGCAAGGGAGCAGTGGACCAGACAGGAAGAGCGGACGGAATTACCACTAGACAGCCAAACCAGTAGGTAATTTACGGCTGGGGTGAGTACTTTCCCATTTATAGGAGGTAGGATTATATAAATAAGGGGTGTATCAATACAGTAGGGGATTCTTAAATAGGACCAGTTAATTACTTATATAAGATGGGCGGTCAGGAGATGTGCCAATACTGCGAGATGTGGGAATTTGTCGACACCATTGATGTAGAAGATCCCTACAGCTGCAGTAAGTGTTTGAGGCTAGAGGAACTCCAGCTCCGCATTGATGAGCTGGAGACCCAACTTCATACGCTGCGGTACATCAGGGAGGGGGAGTATTACCTGGATGTTTTGTGCCAGGGGATGGTCACACCGACCAGTTTAACTAATTCAGTAGGCAGTGAGCAAGGAAAGGAAGGTGTGGCCATAAGCGAGGCAGGTAGGGGGAACCAGGAGGAGATGCGGCAGGAGCCACAGCCCTTGCCCCTGACGAGCATGACCGAGGCTCTTACTCAATGTAAGGACGGGATCAGGGGCTGTGGGAGGGATGAGCAACCTGGCTGCAGCACCGTGGATCAGGAGGCCATTCAAGAGGGGGGAGTTAGAAGAAATGCCGTAGTGATAGGGGATAGTATTATTCGGGGGGTAGATAAGGTTCTCTGCGGCCAGCAGAACATGTCCCGAAGGCTGTGTTGCCTACCCGGTGCTAGGGTTAAGGATATCTCTGCGATACTGGAGAGAAATTTGCAGAGGGAGGGGGAGGATCCAGTGGTCGTGGTCCATGTGGGGACCAATGACATAGGAAGGACGAGGAAGGAGGATCTGCTGAAGGAGTTTGAGCAGTTAGGGAATAAATTAAAAAGCAGAACCTCGAGGGTACTGATCTCCGGATTGCTACCTGAGCCACGGGCCAAATCGGCGAGGGTACGTAAAATTAAAAAGCTAAATGCGTGGCTCAAAGACTGGTGTGGGAATAATGGGTTTGGTTTCTTGGGCCACTGGCACCAGTACTGGGACAGGTTGGATCTGTTCTGTAAGGACGGACTTCACCTGAACGGTGCTGGGACTGGGGTCCTGGCAAATCATATAACTAGGGCAGTAGAGAGGTCTTTAAACTAAGTAGCGGGGGGGAGGTATCAAGGGGGGTAATAACGGCAGGGGTAGAGGAAATAGAGCAGGGTATCAGTGGGGAAGCGGAAAGTCAAAATGTGACAGGAGACAGAATGTGTGAAGATAAAGCTTTAGATGTAAAAGGGGCAAAAACGGAAAGGAAGGGTAGTAAAAATCATCTGAAAGTGCTTTATCTAAATGCACGGAGTATTCGTAATAAGATAAATGAATTAACGGTGCAATTAAGTATATATAGTTATGATATCGTGGCCATTACGGAGACATGGCTGCAAGGGGATCAGGACTGGGAGTTAAATATAGAGGGGTACTCGACAATTAGGAAAAATAGACAGGAAAGAAAGGGAGGAGGGGTGGCCCTTTTAATAAGGGAGGGAATAACGGCAATAGAGAGGAAGGATATTGCGTTGAAGGATCAGGATAGTGAAACAGCTTGGGTACAGATAGAGAATAATAAGGGGAAAAAAACACTAGTGGGTGTAATTTATAGACCTCCAAATAGCTGTGACGCTGTTAGTCAGAACATAAATCTGCAAATAGTTGACGCATGTAAAAAGGGAACTGCTGTAATCATGGGGGACTTCAATTTTCATATTAATTGGGCAAACCAAACTGGGCAGGGTAGACTAGAGGAAGAGTTTATAGAATGTATTAGAGACGGGTTCCTAGAACAGTATGTCACAGAACCGACAAGGGGGGAGGCAATCTTGGATCTGGTCCTGTGTAATGAAGCAGGATTAATTAAAAATGTCATAGTTAGGGACTCGTTGGGAACAAGTGACCACAATATGGTCGAATTCCATATTCAAATAGAAGGGGAGCAGGTTGAAACTCAGGCTAGGGTGCTTAGTCTAAATAAGGGGGATTATGAAGGTATGAGGACTGAGCTGATCAAAGTTGACTGGGATAGCAGACTCAAGAATAAGACGGTACATGAGCAGTGGTGTACGTTTAAGGGTATACTATATAACCTTCAAGAAAAATTTATTCCTATGAAGAAAAAAAGGGGTAAGGGTAAGAACAGTCAGCCATGGCTCAGTAAAACTATAAAGGATAGTATTCGGCTGAAGGCAAGGGCATATAAGGTAGCCAGAGATAGTGGGAGGGTAGAGGATTGGGAAGCATTTAAAGGTCAGCAAAAAATAACTAAGAGATTAATTAAGACGGGGAAAATAGACTATGAAAGGAATTTAGCGAACAACATAAAAACTAATAGTAAGAGTTTTTATAGCTATATAAAAAGAAAAAGGGTGGCTAAGGTGAACGTTGGTCCATTGGAGGGTGAGACTGGAGAGTTGTTGGTGGGGAACATGGAAATGGCAAAGGCATTAAACGAGTATTTTGTATCAGTCTTCACCATAGAAGACACAAAAAATATTCCAACGCTGGATAAACAGGGGGCGGTAGGAATGGAGGAGCTAAATACTATTAAGATTACCAAGGAGGTGGTATTAGGGAAATTAATGAGACTGAAGGAGGATAAATCCCCTGGGCCTGATGGATTACATCCAAGGGTCTTGAGGGAGATAGCGGTGGGGATTGTGGATGCATTGGTGATAATTTTCCAAAACTCCCTGGAGGCAGGAACGGTCCCAGTGGATTGGAAAATGGCCAATGTAACACCTATATTTAAAAAAGGAAGTAAACAGAAGGCGGGAAACTATAGACCGGTTAGTCTAACATCGGTGGTGGGTAAAATGTTAGAGACAATTATTAAAGAAACACTAACAGGGCACTTGGATAAACATGACTTCATCGGACAGAACCAGCATGGTTTTGTGAAGGGGAAGTCCTGTTTAACGAATCTGCTCGAATTCTTTGAGGAAGTAACAACCCGGGTGGATAAAGGGGAACCGGTGGATGTGGTATACTTGGACTTCCAAAAGGCTTTTGACAAGGTGCCACATAAGAGACTATTGCTAAAAATAAAAAATTATGGGATTGGGGGTAATATATTAGCATGGGTAGAGATTGGCTAACAAATAGGAAGCAGAGAGTGGGGATAAATGGTTCATACTCGGGATGGCAACCGGTAACTAGCGGGGTTCCGCAAGGGTCGGTGCTGGGGACCCCAGTTGTTCACAAATTTTATATAAATGATTTGGAGGAGGGAACCAAGTGTAATATATCAAAATTTGCGGACGATACAAAAATGGGAGGAAAAGTAGGGGATGAGGAGGATAGGAAGAGTCTGCAAAAGGATATAGATAAGCTAGGTGAGTGGGCAACAACTTGGCAGATGAAATTTTTAATACTAGTAAATGTGAAGTCATTCACTTTGGGAAAAAAAATGATAGGGCAAGTTATTTTCTAAATGAGGAGGAGCTGCGTTGTAATGCAACGCAAAGGGATCTAGGGGTATTAGTACATGAATCACTGAAAGTTAGTATGCAGGTGCAGCAAGCAATCAGGAAGGCCAATGGAGTTTTGGCCTTTATTGCTAGGGGGATTGAGTATAAAAACACGGAGGTCTTGCTGCAGCTGTACACAGTATTAGTGAGACCACATTTGGAATACTGTGTACAGTTCTGGGGTCCATACTTAAGAAAGGATGTACTAGCCCTGGAGGCAGTGCAGCGAAGGTTTACAAGATTAATTCCTGCAATGAGGGGATTGACATATGAGGAAAGGTTAAGTAGGCTGGAACTCTACTCTTTGGAGTTTAGAAGAATGAGAGGCGATCTCATTGAAACATATAAGATCGTGAGGGGCCTTGATCGGGTGGATGCACCGAGGATGTTCCCAATGATCGGGGAAACTAGAACTAGGGGACATAGTTGCAGAATAAGGGGGGGCTCTTTTAAAACTGAGATGAGGAAGAACTTCTTCACCCAGAGGGTGGTTAATTTATGGAATTCACTGCCCCAGGGAGCAGTGGAAGCAGAAACTTTAAATATATTTAAGACTAAAATAGATGGTTTTTTAGCTGCCAAGGGGATAAGGGGCTACGGGGAGAGGGCAGGGATATGGACCTAGGTATGGTTAGTATAGTAAGACCTGAGTGATCTCCTGGACAAGTGTCGATCGCCTAGATTGGGGTCGGAGAGGAATTTCCCGGATTTTTTTCCCGAATTGGACCTGGGTTTTTATCCGGTTTTTTGCCTCCCCCAGGAGATCACGAGGTTCTTGGGGTGGAGAGGGGTGATAGCGGTATAAAGGGGAGGGTAGTGTCTTGTGTTCTGTGTCTTGTGTCTACTGTTTGTGGGTAAGTGTGTCTGTTTAGTGTTCAGCCATGAGCGAATGGCGGTGCGGGCTCGATGGACCTGGTGGTCTGCTCTCGCACCTACTTTCTATGTTTCTATGTTTCTATCCATGTACCTGTCTAAACGTTTCTTAAACGTTGCAATGGTACCTGCCTCAACTACCTCCTCCAGCAGCTCATTCCATACACCTGCCTGCCACCCTTTGTGTGAAAAAGTAATTCCTCAGGTTGCGATTAAATCTTTCTCTCCTCACCTTAATCCTATGTCCTCTGGTTCTCGATTCTGGGCAAGAAACTTCTCACGAATATTCGTCTCATGATTTTGTACACTTCTATCAGATCACCTCATCTTCCTGTGCTCCAAAGAATATCGTCCTAGCCAGCTTAACCTCTCCATATAGTTCGAGTCCTGGTTACATCCCCATGAAACTTTTGTGCCCCCTTGCAAGCTTGACAATATTTTTCCTATAACAAGGTGCCCAAATCTGAACACAATACTCTAAATGTGGCTTCACCAATGTCTTATACAACTGCAGCATGACCTCCCTGCAGATCAGTGTCACTCATGTTATGTCATACTTTGTAGCTACGCCCACTAGCTTAACAGTAAGCCTCCCTGCCTTATTCCCACACTTTTAGAGAAACATGCTAGTATGAAGTTACCGATGCTGTAACGTTAATAAAGTCTTTGGACCTTTATCACGGTGTAAGACTTCAGTTATTTAAACAGCAGAATCGCAACACTCTCAACCTCTATACTCAATACTCTGACTGATGAAGGCCAATGTGCCAAAATACTTTTTGACCATCTGTGGTGCCATTTTCATTGAACTATGTACCTGCACCCCTCGATCCCTGTGTTCTACAACACTCCCCAGAGCCTAAGCATCCACTGTGTAGGTCCTACCCATTTCAGTCTTCCCAAAATACAACATCTCACATTTCTCTATATTATATTCCATCAACCTTTCCTCAGCCCACCTGGCCAATCGGTTAAGATCCTGCAGTAATTTTTGACAACCATCTTCAGTATCTACAATACTTGTTTTTCTTTCTTTCCTAATTCTGATGGTCTCAGATGTAAAATGTCAAATGTTTCTCCTTCCGCAGATGCTGCCTGAGCTGCTGAGCATTTCCAGCATTTTTCTGTTGTTGCATCAAGCAACTCATAGCTCTGGTTGGACAAACACCTTGACATCATCATTAAACATTAAACACTACTTTACATTTTGCATGCAACAAATGTTTTGCAATCAAGTTAGACAAGGAGGATTTTATTTTTTATATATAATGAAATGATAAAATTACCGAAAAATATATTGCCTTTACAATTTTGCAACATCCACCACATAAAGAACATAATTTAGCCACAATTCCCACATTATCTTCTGTACAAATAATCCATTGTAAAAATCTCTGTAGAACAATAAAATTAGGTGGACATTCATTTTTTATTCACCACTTAAGATCCCTGGTGTTTATGAAGCAACATCCAAAAAGATATGAATGATTTATTATTGAAGCAAAATATTCCAAATTATATCGCAGGTGCGCCTCTCAGCATAAACAAAGAAAACACAAATAATAGTTAAATATGGAAGGGGACCAAATTGAGAGGCCAGTGGTCATAAAAAAAATCACATTTAGGGCACATATCATGTTATTTTCATTAAAAATATATTCATTGATCTTCATATGCCACATATAATACTCAGGTTGGGATGTCAAGGAAAATAATTACCATCCTAGACAGATGATATTTCCTCCTCAAATTACATTAGGTGCCACATTTCCCCATGCATTATTTTCAAGACTGGATCAATAGGAAGATAATCTAGTCGAAGATATACTCGACATTTTGCAATAACCTCAACAATGCTTTGAAAGATGATGATATATGTGCGTAAATTAAAATCTTATATCCTTGTCCGATGGATTTTGTTGCATCCTATGGACAGTTTGGTGAACAATGTTCTCGATGTAATGCTCGCTTTATTTCAATTGTTGCACGTCTTTGTAGTGTGGGAGGAATCCGGAGCGTCTAGAGAAAACTCAGACAGTCATGGGGAGAACGTACAAACTCCATACAGACAGCACTCGGAGTCATGATCAAACCTGGGTCTCTGTCGCTGTACTGCTGTGCTACTGCGCCGACGTTATACAAACTAAACTACAGGTATTGATAAATGTGGAGCTAGTTAACAATGATGAACAAAATTGTGCAAGTTTGAAAGCTTCCATATTAGACACAAGGAACTGCAGATGCTGGTGGACACAAAGTGTAGGAGAAACTCAGTGGGTCAGGTGATATCTCTGGTGAACGTGGGTAGGTGACATTTTGTGTCCGGACCCAACTTCAGGCCTAACATTCCTCTGCCCTACTTCACCCACTGCTGCGCCTCATCTAACATCTCCCACCTTGGGCACTGTGCTCCCATGAGCAGATCACCCCAACACAAGCCCCATGGTGGCTCTAGAGGGGAGGGGGGGTTGAGGACCATAAGACCAGAAGTCATAGGAGCAGAGTTAGGCCATTCGGCCCATCGTCTACTCCGCATTCAATCATGGCTGATCTTTCTTTCCCTCTCATCCTGATTCTCCTGCCTTCTCCTTTGATGCCCTTACTAATCAAGAACCTATTCACCGTTACCATATAAATACCTCATGGCTTGGCCTCCACAGCCGTTTGTGCCAATGAATTCCACAGATTCATCACCTTCTGACTAAAAATAAAATTCTCCTCTTCTACTTTCTAAAGGTACATCCTTTTATTATGCTGTTGGTTATTATTGTTTTATTATTCCGCTAGCTGGTAGCACACAAACAAAAGCTTTTCACTGTACCTCAATACATGTGATAATAAACTAAACTAAACAACTGTCATTCGAGAGCCCAGAGTCAGTGCTGCCCTGTGTCAAGGAAAAGTCTGTAATCATCAGAAGACCATTTGGCTTGCCACCATTTGGAAATGCAAGTGCTCAGCTTCCGATGCTCTTTGGCGCAACAGTACACGGCATGGTGGCATAACGGTAGAGCTGCTGCCTTACAGCGCCAGAGACCCAGGATTGATTCTGACTACAGGTGCTGTCTGTATGGAGTTTGTACGTTCTCCCTGTGACCTGCATGGGTTTTCGCCCAAATCTTCAGTTTCCTCCCACATTCCAAAGACGTACAGGTTTGTAGGTTAATTGGCTTGGTATAAATGTAAATAGTCCCGAGTGTAGGATAGTGTTAATCTGCGGGGATCGCTGGTCAGTGCGGACTCGGTGGACCGAAGGGCCTGTTTCTATCCTGTAACTCTAAAATGAAATGAAACAAAACAAAATGAAGCTACACTAAAGTAAATTAAATTGAACTAAACTAAATTAAATTAAATTACACTAAACTAAACTAAACTAAATGAAATTACACTAAACTAAAAGCTGGTGCAAAGACTTCTCGTCCCTATCGGTAAGGTCCCTCCACACACAATGCTGCATTATCTCTGTCACTTTGGCATCCACTGCATTTCTCTTCCAGCTTGGTCGGCCCAGATGATGTTTCACACCTTGTGGCTTGGTGAGATTCAGGCAGTGGCATGTTTTCCCCGAGCATCTGGAATGGAAGGCACTCCCCACTAACAGACCTTCCTCCCTCTTCCAGCCCTCCCTCTTTCAACAGCTTGCCCATCTGTTTGTGGCTTCTGTCCCTTTTCCCAGCTCGGCTATATTCTTGGGGTATTGCCTGTCATACGTCTGGAAGCAACCTTGAATCGTGATGTGTGTGGAAGGCACTGCAGATGCTGGTTTATACAGAAGATGGACACAAAATGCTGGAGTAACTTAGCGGGTCAGACAGTACCTCAGGAAAAAAAGGATAGGTGACGATTCGGGTCTGAAGAAGGGTCCCGATTAGAAAGTCACCCATCCTTTTTCTCCTGTGATGCTGCTTAACCTGCTGAGTTACTCCAGCACTTTGTGTCTATCTTCAATCGTGGCAATAGCTAATAAAATCACATTTCCCAAAAAGCGCAAACTTCAGCAAATGAAGGGACTCGTGAAAGCAGCACCAAATTTTCACAGAACGAGAGCCGTAGCTATGATCAGCATCTGCAGCATTGCATTGCAGAGAGTTGTGGATATAGCCCAGACCATCACTCAAAAACCAACCTCACTTCCATTGACACAGGGAAGCCATCCGGAGCCGGCGAGCAGGATTTCTCGGGAGCAACGGAGCTGGAGCTGCCGACTGTGAGGGATCCTTCGTCCCAGCGCAGGTTCGCAGAAACAGCAGGTACAGTAAGTAGAGTACCTGGAAACAAAGGGGGGGCCTCCACGGTGTCCGGAAACGAGGCCGACGGACTGTGTCCGGAAACGAGGCCGACGGACAGGACTACAGGTCAGACTGAAGCGCAGGGGACTTCAGCCCCCTCTCCCTACTATCCTACAGGCCAATGTACAGTCCCTTGAAAATAAAGTGGAGGACTTAAGGGCAAGACTGCTTTATCAAAGGGAGCTGAGGGAATGCTCTGTGTTTTGTTTCACAGAGACATGGCTCACCCCCAGCTCCCCAGACTCAGCAGTCCAGCCTCATGGTTTCTCCATCCACCGTATGGACCGTACACTGGCATCTGGGAAAGGGAGAGGAGGGGGCGTCTGCCTCATGGTCAACTCTGCGTGGTGCTCAGACGTGGCAGTCCTGTCCAACTCCTGCTCTCCACAACTCGAACATCTGGCAGTGAAGTGCCGTCCCTTCTACCTCTCAAGGGAATTCACCTCCATCATCCTGACCGCGGTCTACTTACCACCCCAGGCAGACGTCCGTCTGGCACTGGAAGAGCTGCACGCCGTGGTAAAAAACACAACAGGCGTCTTACCCCGAGGCGTTTACCACCATAGCTGGGGACTTCAATAAAGCAAACCTTACAAAATTACTCCCTAACTTTCACCAACATATCTCCTGCTGCACCAGAGGACCAAACGCCCTCAACCATTGTTACACCACCTATCGCTCTATCACTTGCCCTCAGTTCGGTAAATCCGACCATACCGCGGTGCTGCTTCTTCCTGCCTACAGGCAGCAATTGAAGAGCGCACCCCAGAGGTGAGGACAGTACAGAGCTGGTCGGGAGGGGAGGGGGGGGTGGCAGAGGAACAGCTCCAGAACTGTTTGGAGTCTGTAGACTGGCCAATGTTCATGGACTCGGCAACGGACCTGAACAAATACACCACAGTCGTTACAGACCTCATAAAGAAATGTGTGGAGGACTGCATCCCTACAAAAACCTTCTGAGTGTTTCCCAATCAGAAGCCTTGGATGAACTTTGAGATCCGCACTCTTCTGAAGACCAGACACCGGGCATTCATGTCTGATGATACAGTGGTTTACAAGAAGTCCAGATACGACCTTGGTAAGGCCATCAAAAAGACCAAAAGGGACTTCTGCTCCAAGCTGGAGGATAAGACAGATGTTTGGCAGCTGTGGCGGGGCCTGAATGTAATCATCTCCTACAAGGCAAAATCAGGAGGCAGTTCGAATGTTGGAGTAGCATCACTCCCTGATGAGCTCAATGCATTTTAATCACACTTTGACAGGGAGAATACTGATGTGCCTTCCCGATCCCCCATTCGCTGTGATGATATTTCAGTCTCAGTCACGGAGGCCGATGTCAGAAAATCCTTCAGAGGGTGAACCCTCGAAAAGCGCCTGGACCTGATGGTATACCCGGTCGTGTTCTAAAAACCTGTGCGGACCAACTGGCTGGAGTTTTTACGGACATCTTAAACCTCTCACTTCTGAGGTCTGAGGTTCCCACCTGCTTTAAAAGGACATCAATTATACCGGTGCCCAAGAAGAGCAAGGTGACATGCCTCAATGACTCGACCAGTGGCAATAATGTCAGTGATGAAGTGCTTTGAGAGGTTGATCATGGAGCAAATCAACTACTATCTCGACAAAAACCTGGACCCACTGCAGTTCGCTTACCGCCACAACAGATCAACGGTGGATGCGATCTTGCTGGCTCTCCACTCCGCTCTGGACCACTTGGACAACAAAATCTCATATGTCAGGCTGTTATTCATTGATTACAGCTCGGCATTTAACACAATCATCCCCTCCAAGCTGGTTACCAAACTCGCAGAACTGGATCTCTGCGCATCCCTCTGCAATTGGATCCTTGACTTCCTCATTCACAGACCACAGTCTGTTCGTATTGGTGGAAATGTGTCAGCCTTGATAACAATCAGCACGGGAGCACCTCAAGGCTACGTGCTCAACCCCTGCTATACTCACTCTATACTCATGACTGCGTAGCCAGTCACAGTGCGAACTCCATCATCAAGTTTGCTGACGACACCACTGTTGTGGGGCGTATCACTGATGGGGATGAGTCAGAGTATAGTCGAGAGATCGATATGTCCATATGGTGCCAGCGCAATAACCTGGCCCTCAACACCAGCAAAACCAAGGAACTGATTGTGGACTTTGGAAGGAGTAGGAAGGGGACCCACAGCCACATTTATATCAACAGGCCGATGGTGGAAAGGGTCAAGAACTTCAAATTCCTGGGCGTGCACATCTCTGAAGATCTCTCCTGGTCCCAGAACACACTGATGCAATTATAAAGAAAGCACATCAGCTCCTCTACTTCCTGAGAAGATTATGGAGAGTCGGTTTGTCAAGGAGGACTTTCTGTAACTTCTACAGGTGCACAGTAGAGAGCACGCTGACCGGTTGCATCGTGGCTTGGTTCGGCAACTTGAGCGCCCAGGAGCGGAAAAGACTACAAAAAGTAGTAAATACTGCCCAGTCCATCATCGGCTCTGACCTCCGTACCATCGAGGAGATCTATCGCAGTCGCTGCCTCAAAAAGGCTGGCAGCATCATCAAGGACCCACACTGTCCTGGCCACACACTCATCTCCCCGCTACCTTCAGGTAGAAGGTACAGGAGCCTGAAGACTGCAACGTTCAGGTTCAGGAATACCTACTTCCCCACAGCCATCAGGCTATTAAACTCAACAAACAAAACTCTGAACATTAATAGCCCATTATCTGTTTATTTGCACTTTATCTGTTTATTTATCCATGTGTGTATATATTTATATAATGGTATATGGACACACTGATCTGTTCTGTATTCATGCCTACTATATTCTGTTGTGCTGATGCACGCAAGAATTTCATAGTCCTATCTGGGACACATGACAATAAACTCTCTTGAATCTTGAATCTACACTTCACGTTCTCTCGGCAAGGCCACCAGTATAATCAAGGACCAGTCTCACCCCGATGAATCCTCTTCTCCCCTCCACAATCAGGTAAGAGGAAGTTTCTTCACAGCTGTTATCAGACAACTGAACTATCCTATCACCAACCAGAGTGTGGTCCTGACCTTCCATCTACCTCATTTGAGATCCTTGGACTATCTTTAATCGTATTTCACTGGATTTTATCTTGCAATAAAGCCCTGCATCTGTACACTGTGGACCACTTGATTGTAATGATGTATATTCTTTGTGCTGACTGGATAGTACGCAACAAATTAGCTTTTCACTGACATTTAACTAAATCAATAAATAGAAGCCTTAGATCTTTGCTTTAAGGGCCCCTTCCTGCCACTGATTAAGTGCTGGAGCAACTCAGCAGGTCAGGGAGCAACTCAGCAGGTCAGGGAGCATTAATGGAGAACATGGATAGGCGACACTTCGGGTCAGGTCTCTTCACAACCCAAAACGTCACCTATCCATGTTCTCCAGGGACGTTGCCTAACCAGCTGAGTTTAGTTTAGTTTAGAGATAGAGTGCAGAAACAGATTATTCGGCCCACTGGGTCCACACCGACCAACGATCCCCACATATTAACACTATCCTATTTGCACTTATACCAAGCCAATTAGCCTACAAACCTGGACGTCAAAGCAGCGTGGGAATGAAACCAAAGATCTCAGAGAAAACTCACGCTAGTCACGGGGAACATGTACAAACTCTGGCGTGGCAAGCTCTGTAAGGCTGAAACTCTACTACTGCACCACCGTGCCGAGTTCCAGCATTTTATGTCTTTCCTTGGTAACCCAGCACTCTGCACTCTCTTGTTTCTGCATCCTTCCCAGCAGTGAACTTTGGTCTAGTGGCAGAGTCACTGCCGTACACCGCCAAAGATCTCGACATCGGGTGCTGTCTGTGTGGAGTTTGTATGTTCTCCCCGTGACTGCGTGGATTTTCTCCGGGTGTTAGAAGTTGTAGGTTAATTAGTTTGGGTAAAAATTGTAAATTGTCCTTAGTGTGTAGGATAGTACTAGTGTATGTGGATCGCTGGTTGGCACGGACTCGATGGGCTGAAGGGTCTGTTTGCTGTATCTCGAAGGTCAAATGGCTATTTCTGGGGCTGCAGATGTCCATACACACATTTTTTGAGATGCAGTTAAAAAGCCACAGAAATTTATCACGTGTTAAAATAAAATGATGAATACTGGGGAACAAGCTCTCAGGCACCATCTATTGTGAGAGAAACAGTTCAATGTTTTAGGTCTGAGACTTTTCATCGGAACTGGGACAGAGGGAAACAAAACAAAATGCTGGAGGCTATGTAATAAAAATTAAATTCAGATGCTGGCTTACGCCAAAGATAGATACAAAATTGTGGTGTAAAACAGCGGGACAGTCAACATTTCTGGAGAAAATGGATAGGTGGCGATTCAGGTCGGGACCCTTCTTCTGACTGTCTAGAAAAAGGGCCCCGACCCAAAACGTCCCCTGTCCATTCCCTCCACAGGTGCTGCCTGACCCGTTGAATTCCTCCAACACTTGCTCAGAATTACTGCA
This sequence comes from Leucoraja erinaceus, assembly GCF_028641065.1. Lineage (NCBI taxonomy): Eukaryota > Metazoa > Chordata > Chondrichthyes > Rajiformes > Rajidae > Leucoraja > Leucoraja erinaceus. Next base: position 87,081,141 of record NC_073381.1, read on the forward strand.
TCTGCAGTATTTGCATCACAACAGGGGGAGTTAGGGAGGGTTAGTGTAAAAATGAATGCCTGATGGTCAGTCCGGATTCAATGGGCTGAATGGCCTCTGTGCTTGTGCATGTATCTATGACTATGAATTTAGGCTACCACATTTAAAGAAGGAAGGTAGGGTCCTGCGGATGTTGATTAAGTCGAGAGGTACCAGGGATGGAAGTCTTAGAGAGATGGAGACAAGGTAGAAATTTAAGTGGGCTTTTTGACTGCAGTACAGAGAAAATTGTGAGGAGAACCGATAAGCACTTCAAAGTCTTGAAGGGTTTTGAGAGAAGGAATAAGGAAACACTATTCCAAAATGGGACAATAATCAGAAGACAGATTCTGAAAATAATTGCAATGTAACCAGAAACTCGAGGAAAAATGAACGAGTGTGAGAAGAAATAAATGGACCCGAAACGTCACCTATTCCTTCGCTCCTTAGATGCTGCCTCACCCGCTGAGTTTCTCCAGCATTTTTATCTACCTTTGATTTTTCCAGCATCTACAGTTCTCTCTTAAGAATAAAATGGGAGATGATATAAGGGCGGCACGGTGGCGTATCGGTAGAGTTGCTGCCTCACAGCACCAGAGACCTGGGTTCGATCCTGACTATGGGTGCCGTCTGTACAGAGTTTTACGTTCTCCCCGTGATTGCGTGGGTTTTCTGAGGGTGCTCCGGTTTCCTCCCACACTCTAAAGATGTACAGGTCTGTAGGTTAATTGGCATATGTAAATTGTAAATTGTCCCTAGTGTGTAGGATAGTGTTAATGTATGGTGTGATCGCTGGCCGTGGCGGAGTCAGTGAGCCGAAGGGCCTGTTTCGACGCTGTATCTCTAAAGTCTAAAGTATGTCTGGCAAAGTATCTGGAATGACTGGACAAGCTAGATGCAGGAAAAATGTTCCCAATGTTGGGTGAGTCCAGGACCAGGGGCCACAGTCTTAGAATAAAGGGGAGGTCATTTAAGACAGAGGTGAGAAAAAACTTATGGAATTCCCTGCCACAGAGGGCAGTGGAGGCCAAATCACTGGATGGATTTAAGAGAGAGTTAGATAGAGCTCTAGGGGCTAGTGGAGTCAAAGGATATGGGGAGAAGGCAGGCACGGGTTATTGATAGGGGACGATCAGCCATGATCACAATGAATGGCGGTGCAGGCTCGAAGGGCCGAATGCCCTCCTCCTGCACCTATTTTCTATGTTTCTATGTCCGCGGCTCGCCGGGAGCTTCTGAAACTGTTCCAATCCGCCTGCTAAGTTCACTTGTAACTTTTCAAAATGTTTGCTAATATTTACTCTTGCAAAACGGAGAATAATGGTCAGGGCCACAGAGGAGATTCATAAATTAATATGCTAAGAAGAACCTAATATCTCCCAGATGGTATCATTTTCTGGAGGCTTGGGTTTTGAATATAATAATTCAGACACATAACTAACAACTGCCTGATAACCTATTAGCAGGATTACTGGAGCATGCAGGAGCTGTAGGTATGCCCTTTGGTACCATCATGCAAATTATTCAGGTAATTTTATGCTCCGCAAAACATCAAAGTTATTAAAAGAAATCAAGTAATCTATAAACACCCACACACAATTGTCATCCCAATAACTTTTTGTATGCAAATGAAATATCATTTCAGCTCCAAATGAATCTCCATTCTACTGACTTGTATTCAATTCCCCAGCTGGGTTTTGAAGCAGGAAAAAAGATGCCACTCTCAATATCTGCCCGCTGTTTCTTTATCAGTTAATTTAGCAGAGGGAGAGACTCAGAGAGGATACACAATGGGGACTGGGAGAGACACACAGTGTTATTGTGAAGAGCTGTTAGGAAGCAGGAGTGTTCAAACAGAGAAGGAGCATGAAGTGTTGAGAGGAGTGAATTTTTAGTGCCTTATTACATGCAGTGCAGTGTGTGGGGCAGCCAGGAATAGCCACTTGGGATTAATTGCAGTAACAAGTGGCTCATGGAGGGGAGTAATGGTCACTTAATATCTTTGATCACAAAGAGTTAAGGAAAGATGGAGGGACAGAATGTAGATAGACACACAGTGCTGGAGTAACTCAGCAGGTCTGGCAGCATCTCTAGAGAAAAGGATTAGGTCGGTCGGAGCCCTTCTTCAGACTGCCAGCACAAAAACCAAAGCTATGATGAAAGTGCTTGAAATGGGAGTCACATCAAAGAGTTCAAGGTCAGAATATATTTTGTACCAAGCCAATTAACCTACAAACCTGTATGTCTTTGGAGTATGGGAGGAAACCAGAGATCCTGGAGAAAATCCACGTAGGTCACGCAGATAACGTACAAACTCCGTACAGACAGCACCAATGATCAGGATCGAACTTGGGCCTCGGGTGCGGTACCGCTGTGCCACCATGCCGTTCTACGTATAAAATGTTTAGGCATCTTTGCTAGACTGTATCATTGCCTAATTTCTTTACTAACATCATGTGTCTTATTTTCGTAAGCTTTCATTCGTCTTCCTCCCAACATAATACATAGTTTTACAATCCCCTTCTGCAACCTGCAATTTGACACAAAGCAATCTATCCTAACTTCCCAATTGCCCTGAAGTATTAGTTTGTTTATCCATGCAGTTATAATTAAGCACCTGAAGTTCGCAATATAACATAGAAACATAGAAATTAGGTGCAGGAGTAGGCCATCCGGCCCTTCGAGCCTGCACCGCCATTCAATATGATCATGGCTGATCATCCAACTCAGTATCCCGTACCTGCCTTCTCTCCATACCCTCTGATCCCCTTAGCCACAAGGGCCACATCTAACTCCCTCTTAAATATAGCCAATGAACTGGCCTCGACTACCCTCTGTGGCAGAGAGTTCCAGAGATTCACCAGTTCCTGTGTGAAAAAAGTTCTTCACATCTCGGTTTTTAAAGGATTTCCCCCTTATCCTTAAGCTGTGACCCCTTGTCCTGGACTTCCCCAACATCGGGAGCAATCTTCCTGCATCTAGCCTGTCCAACCCCTTAAGAATTTTGTAAGTTTCTATAAGATCCCCTCTCAATCTCCTAAATTCTAGAGAGTATAAACCAAGTCTATCCAGTCTTTCTTCATAAGACAGTCCTGACATCCCAGGAATCAGTCTGGTGAACCTTCTCTGCACTCCCTCTATGGCAATAATGTCCTTCCTCAGATTTGGAGACCAAAACTGTACACAATACTCCAGGTGTGGTCTCACCAAGACCCTGTACAACTGCAGTAGAACCTCCCTGCTCCTATACTCAAATCCTTTTGCTATGAAAGCTAACATACCATTCGCTTTCTTCACTGCCTGCTGCACCTGCATGCCTACTTTCAATGACTGGTGTACCATGACACCCAGGTCTCGCTGCATCTCCCCTTTTCCTAGTCGGCCACCATTTAGATAATAGTCTGCTTTCCTGTTTTTGCCACCAAAATGGATAACCTCACATTTATCCACATTATACTGCATCTGCCAAACATTTCCCCACTCACCCAGCCTATCCAAGTCACCTTGCAGTCTCCTAGCATCCTCCTCACAGCTAACACTGCCCCCCCAGCTTAGTGTCATCCGCAAATTTGGAGATATTGCCTTCAATTCCCTCATCCAGATCATTAATATATATTGTAAATAGCTGGGGTCCCAGCACTGAGCCTTGCGGTACCCCACTAGTCACTGCCTGCCATTGTGAAAAGGACCCGTTTACTCCTACTCTTTGCTTCCTGTTTGCCAGTCAGTTCTCTATCCACATCAATACTGAACCCCCCAATACCGTGTGCTTTAAGTTTGCATACTAAACTCTTATGTGGGACCTTGTCGAAAGCCTTTTGAACGTCCAGATATAACTGGTTCTCCCTTATCCATTCTACTAGTTACATCCTTGAAAAATTCTATAAGATTCGTCAGACATGATTTAACTTTCATAAATCCATGCTGACTTTGTCCAATGATTTCACCACTTTCCAAATGTGCTGCTATCCCATCATTAATAACTGACCACAGCAGTTTCTCCACTACCGATGTTAGACTAACTGGTCTGTAATTCCCCGTTTTCTCTCTCCCTCCCTTCTTAAAAAGTGGGGTTACGTTTGCTACCCGCCAAATATCCGGAACTACTCCAGAATCTAAAGAGTTTTGAAAGATTATTACTAACGCATCCACTATTTCTGGAGCTACTTCCTTAAGTACTCTGGGATGCAGCCTATCTGGCCCTGGGGATTTATCGGCCTTTAATCCATTCAATTTACCCAACACCACTTCCCGGCTAACCTGGATTTCACTCAATTCCTCCAACTCCTTTGACCCGCGGTCCCCTGCTTTTTCCATCAGATTATTTATGTCTTCCTTAGTGAAGCCGGAACCAAAGTAGTTATTCAATTGGTCCGCCATATCCTTGTTCCCCATGATCAACTCACCTGTTTCTGACTGCAAGGGACCTACATTTGTTTTAACTAATCTCCTTCTTTTCACATATCTATAAAAGCTTTTGCAGTCAGTTTTTATGTTCCCTGCCAGTTTTCGTTCATAATCTATTTTTCCTTTCCTAATTAAGCCCTTTGTCCTCCTCTGCTGGTCTCTGAATTTCTCCCAGTCCTCCGGTATGCTGCTTTTTCTGGCTAATTTGTAAGCATCGTCCTTCGCTTTGATACTATCCCTGATTTCCCTTGTTATCCATGGATGTACTACCTTCCCTGATTTATTCTTTTGCCAAACTGGGATGAACAATTTTTGTAGTTCATCCATGCAGTCTTTAAATGTCTTCCATTGCATATCCACCGTCAACCCTTTTAGAATTAATTGCCAGTCAATCTTGGCCAATTCAATAACGATTGTCAAAGTTCACATGCATATCCAAATTATAACCATATAACCATATAACAATTACAGCACGGAAACAGGCCATCTCGGCCCGACAAGTCCGTGCCGAACAACTTTTTTCCGAAGTCCCACCTACCATAACCCTCCATTCCCTTCTCATCCATATGCTTATCCAATTTATTTTTAAATGATACCAACGAACCTGCCTCCACCACTTCCACTGTAAGCTCATTCCACACCGCTACCACTCTGAGTAAAATTCACAAATAGTATCAATTAGTTTAAACCCCTGTGAGAAAGTAATCAAAAATATAAACTTTTCACCTGAGGAATGGGAGAAATAGAATGTTTCTGTTTAAGGAGTCCTCAAAAATTATATCAGAGAGGGAAAGCAAGGGCTATTTGACGTTAGAGAAGTCAATGTTCATACCACTGGGGTAAAATCTACCCAAGCGAAATATGAGGTGCAGTTCCTCCAATTTGCTCTGGGCCTCACTCTGACCTCATATTTCGCTTGGGTAGCTTACACAATAGCCCTTGGTTTCCCTGTCTATCCCCTCGCCCTTCCCAGTTCTCCCACCAGTCTTACTGTCTCCGACTACATTCTATCTTGGTCCCGCTCACTCCCCTGACATCAGTCTGAAGAAGGGTCTTGACCCGAAACGTCACCCATTCCTTCTCTCCAGAGATGCTGCCTGTCCCGCTGAGTTACTCCAGCATTTTGTGTCTGCCGGAGGAGGTAGTTGAGACAGGGACTTTTGCAATGTTTAAGAAGCAAATAAACAAGTACATGGACAGGTCAAGTTTAGAGGGGTATGAGCCAAACACAGGCAAGTAGGACTAGTGTAGATGGGACATATTGGTCGGTGTGGGCAAGTTTGGTCGAAGGTCCTGTGTGACTCTATAAACAAAACAAGATGATTCCTTGATATAATTTATAAGGACTCCTTAAACAGGAACATTGTATTTCTCCCATTCCTGGCATCAGTCTGATGAAGGGTCTGGACCCGAGACGTCACCCATACCTTCGATTTAAACCAGCACCTGAAGTTCTTTCCGATACATGTTACCTCCTCCGGCAGCTCGTTTAGCGTTTTACCCAACACCCTTTGCATGAAGAATTTACCCATCAGATTCCTATAAAATCTTTCCTCCTTCACCTTAAACCTATGGTTCTCCATTCCTCCACTCTGGACAAGAAACTCGGTGCATTCATCTAATCTATTTTTCTCAAGATTTTGTACACCTCGACAAGATCACCCCTCATCCTCCTGTGCTCTAGGGAATAGAGTCCCAGCCAGCTCAACCTCTCCCTATTGCTCAGACCTTCGAATCCTGGCATCATCCTTGTAAATCTTCTCTGCACCCTTCCCAACTTAACACCATCTTTCCTATTATATGGTGCCCAGGACTGAACACAATACTCTAAATACAGCCTCACCAACGTCTTATACAACTGCAAAATGACCTCCCACGTCTATATATACATTATTTTAATTTACTTTAGTTTAGTTAACTTTATTTTAGTTTAGTTTATTGTCATGTGCACCGAGGTACAGTGAAAAGCTTTTGTTGTGTGCTATCCTGTCAGCGGAAAGACAATACATGATTACAATTGAGCCGTCCAGGATAGAGGGAAAAACATTTAGTGTAAGATAAAGTACAGCAGCACAGAAGCAGACCATTCAGCCCATTTTGTCTGTGCTCCCTCCTCAACATCGTTTAGAATGTTTAAATAGTTTACCAGCCATGATTTTACAATTGTTTTCCTTTTCAAATTGCTATCCAATTTCCTTGTGAAATTTCCTTTGCGATCTGGATTCAGCGCACTTTAGCTGGTGAGTTGCAAGTGATCATGACATGATGATGAGAAGCATTTACATAGAAGTCATAGAGAAATGCAGACATAAAGTGCTGGAGTAACTCAGTGGGTGAACTGAGTGACCTGCTGAGTTACTCCAGCACTTTGTGTACTTTTTGTGAACCAGCATCTGCAGATCCTTGGTTCTACGGAGAGAAATGCAGTCATTCTGCCCATGCTGTTGATTTACTCATTTAGCTTAGTTTAGAGATACAGCATGGAAACAGGCCCTTTGGCCCACTGAGTCAGCGATCACCCGTACATTAGTTTGATCCGACACACCAGGGACAATTTTACAGAAGACAATTAACCTACAAACCTGCGCGTCTTTGGAGTGTGGGAGGAAACCGGAGCACCCGGAGGAACCCGCGCAGTCACAGGGAGAACGTACAAAGAGCATCCGTAGTCAGGATCGAACCTGGATGTCGGGTGCAGCGAGGCAGCAACTCCTCCGCTATATCACTCCTCCACTGCCCCGTGCGCCACTGTGCTGCCCCATACCTCGACAACAGGCCTGGCTCGCCCACCGCGGAACCGGGAACCCTCCTGGAGTTAACCGAGGCTTGTCTCCTGCTTGACCCCAAAGACCCGGAACTGGGGAGGATGGAGTTGGCGATGCCGGTGGACGCTGGATAATGACCATCTTTAAGAAGGCAGCGGACGGAGGAGAGGATTGGTGCTGCCATGACAACGGGCCTTTAAGGCCAAGATACGACTGCACTCTGAAAAACTTTAAACATTTGTGGACACCAGAAATGTGGCAACTGTGTACTGTCTCGGCTATTACACCACAGTTGTTGCAATTTTGTATGTATCTACGATTATGCTTATCTATAGTATGATTTTACTGCAGTGTATGCAAAGCAAAGATTTTCACGGTGTTTAGGTACATCGGTGTGTGTGACAATAAAGGATCATCATCATTATCATCATCATCACAGTTCAAGAGGATGGCTCATTGCCAAGGAACTGCAGATTCTGTAATCTTGTCCAGAGCACAAAGTGCTGGAGTAACTCAGCAGCATCTCTGTAGGACATGAATCGCATCTCTGTAGGACATGAATCGTTGACGTTTGGGGTCGACACTCTTCTTCAGACAGATGGTAATAGGGGAGAAGAAAGCTGGGAAATAAGTGGAGGAGCAACAAAGCCTAGCATGTGATAGCAGCTTATCCATGTCCTCCAGGGATGCTGCCTAACTCACTAAGTTCCTCCAGCAATCTGTGTTCTACTCACCTTGCATACGTATTATATAGTTGTAACTTGATGTCCCAACTGCTGTACTCACTACCCTGAGTCATGACAGAAATAAATCACCTGCTAAAGATTTTAAAAATTAGGACATGCATTGTTTTTAAACTCAGTAACAGATGATTTATTTCAGTTTTAATCATTATTTACTCTTACTAACCCAGTGAGGCAGGGAGGTGAGCCCTGAGTGGTAGTTTTTAATTAATGTGGCGGCACGGTGGCGCAGCGGGAGAGGTACTGCCTTACAGTGCCAGAGACCCAGGTTTGATCCTGACCTCAGTGCTGTCTGTACTGGGTTTTTACGTTCTCCCAGTGACCATGTAGGTTCTTACCAGGTGCTCTGGTTTCCAAAGATGTACAGGTTTGTAGGTTAATTGGCTTTGGTAAAAATTGTAAATTGTCCCTAGTGCGTAGGATCATGTTAGTGTAGATGGTGATCGATGATCAGTGCAGACTCAGTGGGCCATAGGGCTTGTTTCTGCCATGTATCTCCAAAGTCTACCCATCATCTTTCTTTCTAATAGTTGCAGCTTTAGTTTTGTTAGATGTACAGTAGAGAAAGGCTCTGAAAGGAATAAGCAGAGTTTCATATATTTTGACACGTGCTTTATTCCTATAATTGTTGTTCACCCTTGCTACTAACGAATGGTTTTGATTTTAGGGTTCATAGATGTAAACAGTCCTACAGAGATGCAGCATATAAACACACCCTTTGTGAGTTCACACACATCAACAAACACCCCATTACATCAATCTTACCTTAATCCCATTTTCTTTCCAATCAAAAACATAATTTCTAAGTTTGAAAAATTGAGGGAAACGAGGAAAACTGTAACCAATTACAATAAGACATCAATAAACCAGAAAAGCCACATACTGTACACATGACTTTCCAAATAGGTGACATTTTTTGTCCAAATGAATAAGTTGCTCACCCTTTTCTTAGCATTAACTGCATTGTCTACTAATGGTATCAGAAGCTATAAATGTATAAATCATTAAACCACAAAGGAAGCCTACACCTGCTTGCAGCATGGACCAAGACAACATTCAGGTTGATTAGTGGCAGATATTGTGAGCAGTTTGGGCCCCATATCTGAGGAAGGATGTGTTGGCGTTGGAGAGGAGCCTACCACAGAGTTTCCGAGAATGATCCTGAGGATGATTGGGTTAACCTATGATGAGCGTTTGATGGCACTGTGCCTGTACTCGCTGGAGTTTAGAAGAATGAGGGGGGACCTCATTAAAACGTAACAAATAGTGAAAGGCCTAGATAGAGTGGATGTGGAGAGGATGTTTCCACTGGTGGGAGGGTCTAGTACCAGAGGACATAGACTCAGAATAAAAAGACGTACTTTTAGAAAGGAGATGAGGAGGAATTTTTTTTATCAGAGGGAGGTGAACCTGTGGAAGTCATTGCCACAGACGGCTGCGGAGGCTGTTATTGGGCATTTTTAAGACAGAGATGAGACCAAGCGGAGGTTGGGCGATCGTTTCGCCGAACACCTCCGCTCGGTCCGCAATAACCAAGCTGACCTCCCGGTGGCTCAGCACTTCAACTCCCCCTCCCACTCCGCCTCCGACCTCTCTGTCCTGGGTCTCCTCCATGGCCACAGCGAGCAGCACCGGAAATTGGAGGAACAGCACCTCATATTCCGTTTGGGGAGTCTACACCCCCGGGGCATGAACATCGAATTCTCCCAATTCTGTTAGTCCTTGCTGTCCCCTCCCCTTCCTCAGCTCCCCTGCTGTCTCCTCCCACCCTCCAGCCTTCTGGCTACTCCTCCTTTTCCCTTTCTTGTCCCCACCCACCCCCACCCCCGATCAGTCTGAAGAAGGGTTTCGGCCCGAAACGTTGCCTATTTCCTTCGCTCCATAGATGCTGCTGCACCCGCTGAGTTTCTCCAGCTTTTCTGTGTAACCATTGACAGATTCTTGATTGGTAAGGGTGTCACGGGTTATGGGGAGAGGCAAGAGAATTGGGTTGAGAGAAAAAGATAGATCAGCCATGATTGAATGGTGGAATAGTCTCGATGGGCCGAATGACCTACTTCTGCTCCTATGAGTTATGAACTTCTGAAGATAATATTCAGAGCTCAAAGCTCTTGATATTTGATGCAATGACTATTGGCAAGTATCAATTCATCAAAGGACTTGGTGTCACCACTTATCTGCGGAACTGGCCATTTTTAAACGTGGCTACCAAAGTAGATTGGGCATCATTTCATTCCTTTCACCACTGGTACTCCATGGCTGCAGGGCGTACCATCCACACGATGCATGGCAAATGCTTGTCCCAGCTATTCTGACAGCACTTATTAAATGCACAGGCTCCACCATCAACAGGGACAATAGCATCACCATTTAGACAGGTACACGGGTAGGATAGGTTTAGAGGGATATAGGCCAAACGCAGGCTGGTGGGATTAGTGTAGAGGGGGCATATTGGTCGGGCTGAAGGGTCTGCATCCAGGCTCTATGACACCATGACCATCACTCGCAGATTCTCTCACTACCTTGCCCACAATTTTACGGCAGCACCCTTCACCAGAAGGACTGCAGTTTTCAAGAAGTTGGTGGGCATCCATCTTCTCAAGGGTAAGTACGGATAGATATTAAATGCTAGCCTGGAAATGGCACCTATAAAATAATTCTAAAATCTTTATAAGGCCATAAATTCCAGCACTTTGCTTTTATAAGTAATTTCCTCATGAGATAAAATTTAAAAGTGGTTGCGCTAAACATTTGAACCTTGGTTAGAAAATAATTGAGTGCACTTCATATATATATATATCAACAAACCTATTGCAGAAAGAATAGAAAAGCTGGGGAGGGAGTATGAGATTTTCAAGTATTCTTATGGGAAATATGTAGTTGTAATTATCAGGAAAGCAGGAACCGGTTGGGTTACGTTCATCTTGAGCAGAGAAGGGTAAGGATTGAACTTGCATGCTCGTGCAATGCAATGAAAGTTTTTGACAAATATGAGAGAGCACGAGACTATTATCCTATCCAAGCTCATCGCCAAACTCATGGAATTTGGAGTCAATAGACAATGGACAATAGGTGCAGGAGTAGGCCATTCGGACCTTCGAGCCAGCACCGCCATTCAATGTGATCATGGCTGATCATCCCCAATCAGTACCCCGATCCTGTATCCCCCCCATTTCCCCTGACTCCGCTATCTTTAAGAGCCCTATCTAGCTCTCCAGTATCCAGGGAACCGGCCTCCACCCTCTGAGGCAGTGAATTTCACAGTCTCACAACTCTCTGTGTGAAAAAGTGTTTCTTCATCTCCGTTCTAAATGGCTTACCCCTTATTCTTAAACAGTTGCCCCTAGTTCTGGACTCCCCCAACATTGGGAACATGTTTCCTGCCTCTAGCGTGTCCAAACCCTTATATGTCCAAATCTTATATGTTTCAATGAGATTCCTTCTCATCCTTCTAAATGCCAGAGTATACAAGCCCAGCCGCTCCATTCTTTCAGCATATGACAGTCCTGCCATCCCAGAAATTAACTTTGTAAACCTACGCTGCACTCCCTCAATTGCAAGAATGTCCTTCCTCAAATTAGGAGACCAAATCTGCACACAATACTCCAGGAGTGGTCTCACTAGGGCCTTGTACAACTGCAGAAGGACCTCTTTGCTGCTATACACAACTCCTCTTGTTATATAGGCCAAAATGCCATTCGCATTCTTCACTTCCCACTGTACCTGCATGCTTACTTTCATAGACTGATGAACAACGGCCCCCAGATACCGTTGTACTTTCTCATTTCCCAACTTGACACCATTTAGATAGTAATCTGCCTTCCTGTTTTTGCTACCAAAGTGTATAACCTCACATTTCTCCACATTAAACTGCATCTGCCATGCATTTGCCCACTCACCCAATCTGTCCAAGTCACCCTGCATTCTCATAGCATCCTCCTCACAGTTCACACTGCCACCCAACTTTGTGTCATATGCAAACTTGCTAATGTTACTTTGAATCCCTTCATCTAAATCTGCATGTATATTGTAAATAGCTGCGGTCCCAGCACAGAGCCTTGCGGTACCCCATTAGTCACTGCATGCAATTCTGAAAGGGACCTGTTAATCCCTACTCTTTGTTTCCTGTCTGCCAACTAATTTTCTACCCATGTCAGCACTCTACCCCCAATACCATGTGCCCTAATTTTGCCCACTAATCTCCTATGTGGGACTTTATCAAATGCGTTCTGAAAGTCCAGTTACAGATTAGTCAAGCATGATTGCCCCTTAATAAATCCATGCTGACTCAGACCGATCCTGTTACTGCTATGCAACTATGCCGCTATTTCATCTTTTATGATTGACTCCAGCATCTTCCCCATCATCGATGTCAGGCTAACTGGTCTATAATTCCCTGTTTTCTCTCTCCCGTTATTCTGAAAAAGTGAGATAACATTAGCTAACCTCCAATCCACAGGAACTGATCCTGAATCTATAGAACATTGTAAAATGATCACCAATGCATCCACGATTTCTAGAGCCACTTCCTTAAGTACCCTGGGATGCAGACCATCAAGCCCGAGTACAGCCTGCAGTGAAGAAAGCAAATGGCATGTTGGTGTTCATTGTGAGAGGATTAGAGTATAGGAGCAAGGGAGTCCTACTGCAGTTGTGCAGGGCCCTGGTGAGACTACACCTGGAGTATTGTGTGCAGTTTTGGTCTCCTAATTTGAGGAAGGACATTCTTGCTATTGAGGGAGTGCAGTGGAGGTTCGCCAGGTTAATTCCCAGGATGGTGGGACTGACATATGATGAAAAAATGGGTCAACTGGGCTTGTAATCACTGGAATTTAGAAGGATGAGAGGTAATCTTATTGAAACATGTAAAATTCTTAAGGGATTGGACAGGCTAGATGCATGAAAACTGTTCCCGATGTTGGGGAGTCCAGAACCAGGGGTCACAGTTTAAGAATAAGGGGTAAGCCATTTACGACTGAGATGAGGAAAAACGTTTTCACCCAGAGAGTTGTAAATCTGCAAGGATGTGTTCTCAGTCCCCTTCTTTACTCCTTGTACATCCACGACTGTGCAGCCAAATGCAATACCAATTCAATTTACAAATGTGCAGACGATAGTGGACAATATTTCAAATAATGACAAGACAGAGTATAGTAAATAGATTGAGAACCTCGTAACCTGTTGTCAAGACAACAACATGTCCCTAAATGTCAGCGAGACAAAGGAGATAGTGATCGACTTCAAGAAGCGAAGTGGTAGAGACACCTCATTGATGGCACTGAAAAGAAAACAAAACTTCAAATTTCTAGGGGTAAATATCACCATCAACTTGTCCTGGACAGCAGAAAAACCAGATCAATCTTTCAAGACATGGACACCCTTTACCGAATTCTTACAAGGATAGTATGGTGCAACACAACTTTGTATTTTAATCCAACTATTGGGTGAGGTAGGGGGGGGGGGGGGGACGAGGGGCAGCTATATCTCCACTTTTTTCTTTTTTTCTTTCTTTTTTCCTTTTCCTCTCTTATATCTTTACTCACTCTTTGGCCACGCTACTTTGGTAGTCTAGGGGTCCTATCTTTTCACTTTTCACCTTTCCCTTCTCTTGTTCTTTATCCCTCATTTTCAGGTTGAAAGGTCGAAACTGAAGCTGTACAATAATTGTATAATTTTACATGCCGAATGTTTTATTCTTGTACAATTGCTTATAATAAAAATAATTAAAAAAAATAAAAAACTTGTCCTGGACAAGCCACAACAAGAGAGTCAAGGGTCAAGAATGTTTAATGATCATTTGTCCCAGATAGAACAATGAAATTCTTACTTGCATTGTTGCAATGGCCAAGAAAGCACACCAACGCCTCTACTTAATACAGAGTTACTCATCTGTAAGCTTAATTTAAATATTATAGAATATAAAAGGTCAATAATACTATCTACATTTAAAAAACATCTGGACAGGTACATAGATACGAGAGGCTTTGAGGGATGTGGGCCAAACACAAGCAGGTGGGACTAGAGTAAATGGGGCAATGTGAGTATGTTCACAGCTACTCCTATGACTCCTTTCTGCTCCCATGACTTATGCAGAGAATTGTGGACGCAGCTCTGAGAAACCAACCTCCCTTCCATTGACTCCATCTACACCTCACGCTGCCTCAGCAACGCCACCAGCATCAACAAGGACCAGCCTCATCCCGACCTCTCCCACTTCTTCCCTCTCCCGACCTTCAGGCAAGAGGTACAGAAGTGTGAAAACACACACCTCCAGATTCAGGGACAGTTTCTTCCCAGCTGTTATCAAGGAACTGAACCATCCTATCACCAACTAGAGAACGATCCTGACCAACCATTGACCTCATTGGAGACCCTCGGACTCTCTTTAATTGGACTTTTCTGGACTTTATCTTGCAATAAATGTTATTTCCTTTATCCTGCATCTCCATGCTGTGGACAACTTTATTGTTAACATGTAGTCTTTCCTATCAAGCCACAAAAACATTTTTAACTGTACCTTGATACACATGACACTAAATAAAATTCAACTAAACTAAACTAAACCTTAACAGTGGTATAAAGCTGACGGAGATAGTATCAGTGTCTACTTGCCCATTGTTACATGAAAAACTAAAGTTAGATCATTCTGACTGAGGCTAAAGGTGTTTTGTTGCAGTTCTGGACTCTGGAACTCTCAATTCTAACAGCGTAGGCCATTATTATTAGCTGACCTTCCCTAGATCTGCACGTGAGAATTATATTTTCAATGGAAGATAAACACAAAATGCTCTGGAGAAAATTAATCGGTGACGTTTCAGGTCGAGACCCTTCTTCAGTCTGAGGAAGGGTCTCGACCCAAAACGTCACCTATTCCTTTTCTATAGAGATGCTGTCTGACCCTCCGAGTTTCTCCTGCTTTTTGTGTCTATCTTCGGTTTAAATCAGCATCTGCAGTTCCTTCCTCCACATTGTAATTTCAATCATTCAGTAAAGAACTGGAAAATAAAACAATAATTTCAAGCTAACTTAATTATTACAATGTAAGCCATTCCCTGTGGTGAAATAAGTTGTGCAAATTAAACTCGGCACATACATTGGCTAGTTATAATAGCAGTAGGCAAAAATAATTTGTTCTGATTCCAAAATAAGGAGTGGCGCAGTGGCGCAGTGGGTAGAGCTGCTGCCTCACAGAGCCAGAAATCCAGGTTCAGCCCTGATCAAGGGTACTGTCTATGTGTGTTCAAGAAGGAACTGCAGAAGCTGGAAGATCGAAGGTACACAAAAATGCTGGAGAAACTCAGCAGGTGCAGCAGCATCTATGGAGCAAAGAAAATAGGTGACGTTTCGGGCCGAAACCCTTCTTCAGATGTCTACTACTGTCTATGTGTGGAGTTTGTACGTTCTTCCTGTGACCGTGCGGGTTTCATCCTACATTCCAAAGACGTGAAGGTTTGTAGGTTAAATGTTTTCTGTAAATTGCCCCCAGGGTGTAGGATAGAAATAGTATATGGAGTGATCACTGGTCAGCATGGCCTTGGTGGGATGAAGGGCCTGTTTCCACGCTGTATCTCTAAACTAAACTGAAGAGTAATTGCCCTACTATCAGAATACACCATATAACTCACAACAGTAGACATTAACTGAAGGTCAATGAAGGTGGGGATTTTATTTTTAATTTTCATCTATTAGCACAAGTGCATAATAGTGATACAGAAGCGTACAGCTAAGCCCCAGAAAACCTCTCACCAGGCAGCCAGGAACCTGTATGATTCGATCATGACAATCCAGGGACCAGGTATTTTATTAACTACATGCAGAAGCAGACAGTTGGAAAGTCGTAGTGTTGGATAAATCAATTATCCATTCAACAAATTAAAACTGAATGCATGGAAAACAAATTACACACCAGGTGAAGTTTTGCAGGGACCGCCAATATTTATGCCATATAATGTAGAAATATGGATTTAAGGCTAAAATTTGTGTGCAACGCACTTTGGATAAGTGTGGTCTTGAATTTTAGCTAACTAGAGTCAGAGATCGTTTTGGCCAACCTGATATGGGAAAGATGTGTAAGAAGGAACGGCAGATGCTGGTTTAAACCGAAGTTAGACACAAAAAGCTGGAGTAACTTAACGGGACAGGCAGCATCTCTGGAGAGAAGGAATGGGTCAAGGCCATTCTCCAGTTGTTTAAGCGAACAGGGGTGCAGAGAATAATTACGAGGCTGTTGCCAGAAGTCGAGGGTCTGATCTACAAGGAGAGGATGAGCAGGCTAGGACTCTATTCCTTAGAGTGCACGAGAATGAGGGGTGATCTTTTAGAGGTGTATATGATTATGAGAGGAATAGATAGGGTAAACACACGGTCTTTTACCCAAAGTGAGGGAATCAAGAACCAGAGGACATATTTAAGGTGAGGGGGAAAGATTTATTTAGAACAACATTTTAACACAAAAGGTGGTAGGTATATGGAACAAACTGCTTGAGGCAGTACTTGAGGCAGGTACACAATGTTTAAGAAACATTGAAACAAGTACATGGGTAGGAAAGGTTTAGAGGGATATGGGCCACACGTAGGCTGGTGAGACTAAGTACAAATGGGGCAGAGACACAAAATACTGGAATAACTCAACAGGACAGGCAGCATATCTGGAGAGAAGGAATGGGTGATGGTTCAGGTTGAGACCCTTCTTCAGACTGATGTTACTCCAGCATTTTGTGTCTATCTTCGATTCAAACCAGCATCTGCAGTTCTTCCCTACACATAAATGGGGCATGTTGATCAGTGTGGGCAAGTTGGGCCAAAGGGCCTGTTTCCATGCTGTATGACTCTATGACAAGAGGGCTGGTGAACAACACCCATTGTCCCTACCCATAGTGAAGACAAATTCACACAGTTTGTTGATAGGCTGCAGCATTAGCAAAAGGTCGGTCACTCGTCGTGACTAACCTCGAGGTCGAGGATGATGGTCTACATTCTGTTATTTTTATGGACTCTCAGGTGGCTTATGAGTCCAATCCTGGCTTTGAAAGTTCTTCGCCATTCAGGACGGGTAATTCCAGATGTCAGATCGGGCTTTGGTTGTTGCTGCCTCTCTTTCCGTTTTCTTCTCTTTTTTTCTAATTCTGTGCATCTCTTGGCTTCGAAGATCGCTGTTCCTTCTTGGATGATGGTTCGCCAGAGTTTCCTGTCCTTGGCATTGGTTTCCCAATTGTCGGTGTTGATTGCACATTTCTTCATGCTGGCTTTTAAGGCATCTTTGAATATCTTCTTTTGTCAACCTCTTTTCCGTTTGCCTTCTTTAAGCTGGGAGTAGAAGGTTTGCTTTGGTAGATGCTCGTCTTCCATCCAAACAACATGACCGACCCATCTTAGTTGGTTCTTGATGATGAAGGCTTCGATGCTGACACTGACTACCCCTTGGAATGATGAGCATCACTGTACTCTCCTCTGATGCATGTACTGACTAAGGTGCTGATCACACAATTGCTGGAGCTACAATAAGGCAATCTGTGCCTCAATAAGTAGCTGCCAGGAATGGTGCAGGTCATTTGAACATAACACATGGAACAATACAGTATTTTTCCCTTTGGTCCACAATGTCTGTGACAAACATGATGACAAATTAATCTGCCTGGACATGATCCATGTTCCACCATTTCCTGTATTTCCATATGCCTATCTAATAGCCTCTTAAACACCACAATTGCAATTACTTCCACCACCATTCCTGGCAGCGGGTTCCAGATACAGACTGTATAAAAAAAATTTACATCTCTGTGTAAAAAAAAATGCCCCGCATATCGCCTTTAAAATTTCTATCTATAACCTTACAGCTAGGCCCTCTAGTCCACAGGGCGGCACAGGGGTAGAGTTGCTGCCTTACAGCACCAGAGGCCCAGGTTCGAACCTGACTACGGTTGGTGTCTGTATGGAGTCTGTACGTTCTCCCCGTGACCATATGATTTTTTCCCCGGGTGCTCTGGTTTCCTCCCACACTGCAAAGATGTACAGAGTTGTAGGTTAATTGGCTTCTGTAAATTGTCCCAAGTGTGTAGGATAGTGCTAGTGTACGGGGTGATTGATGATCAGTGCGGATTTGGTTGGCCAAAGGGCCTGTTTCCACGCTATATCTCTAAAGTCTAAGTCTAGTCTTTGACATTTCAACCCTGGGAAAAAGAATCTGAGGGTCTACCCTCTCAATGTATCTCAGACTTTTATATTTCTCTATCAGGTCACTTCACAATTTTTTAATGCTCCAGAAAAACCAATCCAAGATTTTCCAGTCTCTCCATGTAGGTGGACCAAAGGACCTGTTTCCTTGCTGTGTTTCTAAACTTATGCAATTTTCTCCCAGCATCTAACCACCATTGCTTCCCACCTCTCTCCCGTTTACTAAGCTGCAGTATCGTAATTGGTGTCTTTGGACATAATTGTTCACAATTGTTGCTGTTCACTATTGTTGCTGTTCTTGGTAATCCTCTAATCCAGGCTGCATTCTGGTAAACCAAGTATAAGTGCATAGTGTCACACCTTTATGGAATGGTTGAGCATGCAAGGAAACAGCAGCACACCCCCCAGCAAATGCAAGGTACAAAGTCATATAAAGAGGTGGCGCAGCAGTAGAGTTGCTGCCTCACAGCGCCAGAGATGTGGGTTCGATCCTGACCAGGGATGCTGCTGTACATTTTCCCTGTGACTGTATGGATTTTCTCTGGGTGCTCCGGTTTCCTCCCACATCCCAAAGTCGTTCAGATTTGCAGGTTAATTGGCTTTGGTTAATTGTATCGAGCACAATATGTAGGATGAGAAACTGGGATAACATAGAACTAGTGTACAGGTGATTGATGATCAGCATGGACAGCGGGCTGAAAAGCCTGTTTCCATGCTGTATCTCTAAACTAAACTAAAGTAAATTAGAAATGAATCCTGCATCCAGACTAGGAGTTCCTCAAAACATATATTCAGGAGAAAATCATGAATGAAGATGGGAATTTTAATATTGCTTTTATTTACTTTTAATTTTTGGTTTCCAAGTATTTGAGAAAGATTACCGTTAAGGACGTTATCACAATATTTTTCATAAGATCCTATCAGGTGACACTTGGCAAATTTTCATGGAGATATTATACTAAATTATTAAATTGTCTTTATTTGAATAGTAAAGGGCAGGTTGTTTACACATCCATACAATGAGGATACAAAGATTATTTTTCTCCCACCTCCATATTTTAGAATAGCGTATGAAATGTCTGCTTATAATTACATTTGCCGATTAACATTTTGGTTTAAGAACTGATTTCAGTCTGAATTAAGCAGGCAACGTGCAATATCTACAATATAAGCATGGGTTCTATTCATATATTAAGATAGTATCTCAGGATATAATAGAATAACTTTAATCATCTGTCAGCTGTGATCCATGAAGGAATATATTAAAAAACAGGAGTCAAAATGAGCTATGTTCTCCCTTTCCTCTGATAGTATAGCACCTTGGTGCAGTGGTAGAGTTGCTGTCACACAGCGCCAGAGACCCAGGGTCGATCCTGACTACGGGCACTGTCTGTATGGAGTTTGTACCTTCTCCCTGAGACCGCTTGGGTTTTCTCTGGGTGCTCCGGTTTCCTCCCACATCCCAAAGACATGGGGATTTGTAGGTTAATTGTATTCTGTAAATTGTCCCTAGTGTGTTGGATAGAGCTAGTGTGTCAAATACAGTTGATCGTTGGTCGGCGTGAACTCGGTGGGCTGACGAGCCTGTCTCCACAGATCTCTGTCTGATACAGGTCTCTAAACCTGTGCAACTCACTCCCAGCATCTGGCCACCATTGCATCCCGCCTCTATCCCATTCTCTAAGCTACAGAAGAAAGATACAAAATGCTGGAGTAACTCAGCGGGTAAGGCAGCATTTCTGAACAAAAAGGATGGGTGATGTTTTGGGTCAGGCCACTTCTTCGGAGTCTAAGTTACACTATCTGAATTGGTGTTTTGGTACACAACTGTTCGCTACCTACCGTGGCTGCTCTTGGCTATCACAATGGATTATAATGCAGTCAAATGAAAGCCTCCACTCTCTATAGCTTCTCAATTGGAAGAGTGCAAGATAAGGGAAGAGGATTAGCTGTGCAGATACTCTGAATATTAATAGATTTTGGTCAACGATCAAGGATCAGTCAATCATGTTATGACTAGCGCTGTCCTGTCAACTAAATTCACAACTTGAGAAGCTTCTTCCTTCTCCACGCACTGGCTCCATCTGAATGCATGATGCCTAGTCCTGCACAAATGGAAACAGACCTTTCGGTCCACTGAATCCGTGCCAACCAGCAATCACCTCGTACACTAACATTATCCAACACACCAGAGACGATTTACAATATTTACTAATTTCCGGAAATGGCGGGGCTGTTAACAGCTGCGGCTCGCCTGCAGTCCGTCTGTCTTTACTTTTTTCTGTTGTTTTTTTTGTCTTGTTTTGGTTAAGTTTTAGTTTGTTGGGTTGTGTGTGGGGGGGGTGAAACATGTTCTCTGTCTCTTCCTTCGGGGGAATGCGACTTTTTCGTGTCGTATCCCCCTTCTCTGCTGCCGTCTGCGCTGAGGCCTAATGGCGGAGCAGGCGGCCTCCAGCCTGCAACTGACCCTGAGGCTCCGGAGGCAGAGCCAGTCAGGACTCACCAACGAGAGGCTGGCCGTCTTCGGGGCTGAGGCAGCGGTGGCCCGACTTGCTGGTGCGGCGTTCTGGCTTTCGGCGGCGGCCTGGAGCTGATGCAGCGGGGCTCGGAGCTGAGACTGCGGGACCCGGAGCTGGGGCGGCGGCTCGGAGCGGAGACTGCGGGATCTGGAGCTGGGGCAGCGGCCTGGAGCTGGGGCGGCTGCCCGGAGCTGATGCTGTGGCGGGCTGTCTCGGAGCGGAGACGGCGTTCCGGCTTTCGGTGGCGGCAACATCACCACGGAGGTCCACTGGACTGGAGGGCGGCATCTCCGGCCTGGATCAATCGCCTCAGCGCAGAGGGAGAACAAGGAGGGAAGAGACGGAGACTAAGACTTTGCCTCCATCACAGTGAGGATGTGCTTGGTGAACTCACTGTGGTGGATGTTTAATTTGTGTTTATTGTATGTTTTGTTTTTATTGGTTCTGTGTATGACTGCAGGCAACATAATTTCGTTCAGACTGAAAGGTCTGAATGACAATAAAGGAATCTAATTCTAATTCTAACCTACAAACCTGTACGTCTTTGGAGTGTGTGAGGAAACCGGAGCACCTGGAGAAAACCCATGTGGTCACGGGGAGAACGTACAAACTCCATACAGACAGCAGCCGTAGTCAGGATGGAACCCGGTCTCCACTGGCTCCATCTACCTCTGACTGCATGATACCTAGTCCTGCACAGGTGCAAGTGGTGTGCAGACAAGAGGCATACAAGGCGTTGTGGATGGTGTGTTTGTTCATAGGATCGTAACATCATGCAACAAGGGAACAGGACCTTTGGCCTACTGTGTTATGGCTGAGCACAATACATGAGGTGTGAGACGTGGCCACAAAGCCGCAGCAGTGCCGGTGCTAACCATGTGAGGATGAGGAGAAAAACATGATTGTTAGGTTTGGAAGCAGCAGTGGGAGTGCTCTGGCAAACAGGCCCGGCTCATCGAGGATCAACCCTCGTGGACAGAGGATGGAGGACCCGCCAGTCGGCCCGGGATGCCCACTGTGGTCTCCGATCGCGGCCCTGAGCTACCGGTGTCGACGGGATCCACGCCACCAAGAGCGAGGAGGAACTCGAGAGCAAGGTGGACCGTCAAGAACAAAAGGGGGCTCGGAGGGGGGGGGGGGGGGGGGGGGGGGGGTTTGTTTTCAGTTCACTGTCCTGCATAAATGGTGCATTACTTTTTATGTATATTCCCCTAATACCATGGACTCTCATCTTGTTTAGCATCCTCACGTGCGGCACTTTATCCAATGGGTTTCTGAAAGGACTTTTATACAAGGACCTCGAGCCACAGTGCACATTATTGTAGGAACCGTAAGCCAGCCCAAGGCAGTGCAAGTTGGTAATGATATTAAACGCCCAACTTGATGCCGCAAGGCTGACAATTTTACTCAACATCTGCTCTGAAAGAAAAAGATAATGATGGTGTAATTTAGTATTTAACATTGTTAAATTTAGATCACTGAATGATTCTCTCCCTTTACAGAATGCATTCTTTTTGTATGAGCTATTAAAGTGATAATACAGTGGATGTGAAATGTACAAGAAAAGAATTCCAATGACTCCTGGAGTCAGTCATTGGATCTATACCACACAGAATCATGCCCCTTTTGGTCCAAATTGTCCATGCCAAACAAGATGACCAAGTCTGAAGAAGTATCTTGACTCGAAACATCACCTATTTCTTTTCTCCAGAGATACTGCCTAACCCACTTAGTTACTCCAGCATTTTGTGTCTATCTAGGAAGCCCATTAAAGCTGGTCCCATTTGCCTGCATTTGATTCATATCCTTCTAAACGTTTCCTGTCCATGTACCTGTCCAAATGGTTTTTAAACGTTGTATTGTGCCGGATTCCAGAAATATAAGAATACTTAAGCATTTTAAAATTTTAATTCCCAAAGTACAGCACGTAGAAAGAACTACATGGAAGGCAAGTTAACATCACCGTCTCAAATTGTCAAATTCATTTCCATGTTTAATGTGCTTTGTGTAAATCTCCAACCTCGTGTTTGTTATTTCTTTGCTGTTTAGACTTGAGACTTTTACCAAGACTCTAGAGATACAGCATGGAAACAGGCCCTTTACCCCAAAGAGTCTGCGTGGAGCTGCAATCACCCTGTACACAAGCTATCTTACACATCAGGGACAATTTATAGAAAGCCATTAAGCTATTTTTTATTTTTTATTTAACCTTTATTTAACCAGGAGAAGTCTCATTGAGATTAAAAATCTCTTTTACAAGAGAGTCCTGGCCAAGACAGGCAGCAGCACAGTTCCACAGTTACAGACAATAATTTAAAAACAACAGAGAACATATACATAGAGTCACAGTCAGAACATCATCAAACAAAGCATGTACAGACAGAAGAGCCCGCTTCAACATCATTAAGAAGGGATTTAAATCTGTTTATAGAAACCAGCTCCTTAAGTTTCAGTTCATTCTGCAGCTGGTTTCATGCGAAGGGAGCAGCATAACTAAATGCCCTTTTCCCCAGTTCAGTACGGACTTTAGGTACAGTTAGTAAGAACAAGTCCTCAGAGCGGAGCTGATAAGTTCCTGTGCTTTTTCGAATTACATACTTCTGCAGGTATGAAGGAAGAACACCTATAAACTTGCACGTCTTTGGAGTGTGGGGGGAATCAGGAGCACCTGAAGTAAGCCCACGCGGTCACAGGGAGAATGTGCAAACTCCGTACAGGCAGCACCCACGGTCAGGATCGAACCCAGTTCTCTGGCGCTGTGAGGCAGCAACTCTACCGCTGCGCCACCGTGCCGCCCTGCTGCACCATTGTCTTAATTATTGTCATAATAGTCTCGATCATGTCAAGTTTCTTAAAACTTTGGAAACTAGGAATGAGCAAACGTGTAAAATTCCCTCGTTAATCCACAGTCAATTGTTGTTAATTGTTTGAACAGCTGTCCAGTCATTCAGAACATGAGCACCTCACTGTGTGATCAATGATGAGGCTTCAGCAGCAAGACCAGTGCCTGAATCACTGGGAGAGTGTGGTGTGAGGACATTCCTGATGAATATCCGATAGAACTAGGCAACACGATCTCTCGTCAGCCAACCTGCTGACTAGTAATTCCCCACAACCTTTCTCTTTTAATTACCAAGGGACAGGTGATTTCTGCTTGCCGGCAGCAGTCATTAGTTCCCATCATTATCTCCTCCATACAAGCAAAACCTACAGGAATAATGTTGGCTCTGTTGATTTTCTTTTTCGCAAAACAATTCCGCTGGTTATGTGTAGGAAGGAACTGCAGGTGCTGGTTTACCTCGAAGATAGACACAAAATGCTGGTGCAACTCAGCGTGTCAGGCAGCATCTTTGGAGAGAAGGAATGGGTGACGTTCTTCCTTGGTAAACCAGCATCTGCAGTTCCTTCTATCTTTCTATAAAATACAATCTCAGATTCCTGCAGATGATACCTGAGCCAGGTTTATCTAAAATTGGAACATTCTTGTTGAGTCAGATGACTATCCTGATATAAATTACATGCCACATACGAGGTAGTCTTGAGCATAACAAGTGGATACACAGAAAATGCTGCAGTAACTCAGTGGGCCAGGCAGCATCTCTGGAGAACATGGATAGGTGAAACTTCAGGTTTGGAAACCTCCTTCAGTCTAAAGGGTTCCGTCCCGAAACGTCACCTATCCACGTTCTCCATGTATGCTGCCTGACCCGTTGAGTAACTCCAGCACTTGGCCTCCACAACCGTCTGTGGCGATGAATTCCACAGATTCACCCAAATTCATTCACCACAGTCTTTCCAGAGATTGTATTTTATTTGTATGTCAATGACAAAGGAATACCTTTTGCCTAAGATCAGGCCTACAAAGGTTTTGCGTGCAGATTTCCCTGTTTCCGATGTAAAGAACAATCAGATGCCTCCTGCAGGGTATCTGTGCATTTCAATGACTGTGATATCATCAATTGATGACTGTATCAATTGTGTTAAATCAAGTTACAATCATGTTAAAAACTCAAAGGACAGCAAATGTTTCATTGCGTATTAAGTATTTTGCATAGAGCGCAATTAGAGTCTGCAGTTGGAATTCAGGCAATTGATGAAGGGCCACAAAGAAATACAATACTGGAGTTAATTGTGCAGTAAACACTCATTATAATGGACCATATGGGGATGGGATGGTGTCCAATATTGGCAATTGTCATTAGTTCCCATCATTATCTCCTCCATGCAGGCCATGTAAGGTATTATCACCGGAGAAGTAATGGAGACAAAGAGCTGCAGTTGCTGGTTAATACACAAAAGGACACAAAGTGCCAGGGGAACAGTGGGTCAGGCAGCATCTCTGGATGTTTCGGGTCGAGACCCTTCTTCAGACTCTCGGTCGGGAACTGGGCCTGGAATCTGCCGCCTTCTCGCTGGCGGGGGGAGAGGCGAGGATCGATGGAGTCGATGGTCGCAGCCTGCGGGAGGCCAGAGTGCAGGTGAGTGCAGGTGGTAGTGGTGACAGCGGCAGGCTCAGCCTGGAAGTGGCCGAGGAAGCTATGTGGGCCGGCAGTGGTGACAGAAGGTCTGGCTGAGGAGGCATCACAAGCGGATAGCAGTCATATCTGCAAGCAGCCTGGAAGCCGGCACAGGCCAAAGGGCCTGTTCCCAAGCTGTATCTCCAAACTAAGCCTTCAATTTGGCAACAGACCACCTTTATTCCATCAATCTAAGATGGGGTTCAAAACAAGAGTTCAAAGGAAGTCAAAGGCCTGTAGAGTGGATGTGGAGAGGATGTTTCCACCAGTGGGAGAGTCTAGGCCCAGTGGACACAGCCTCAGAATAAAAGAACGTACCTTTAGAAAGGAGATGAGGAGAAATGTCTTCAGTCAGAGGCTGGTGAATCTGTAGAATTCATTGCCACAGACGGCTGTGGAGGCCGTCAATAGATATTTTTAAGGCAGAGATTGAAAGATTCTTAATTAGTGCAGGGGTCAGGGGTTATGGGGAGAAGGCAGGAGAATGCGGTTGAGGGAGAGATAGACCAGCCATGATTAAATGGCGGAGTAGACTTGATGGGCCGAGTGGCCTAATTCTGCTCCTATCAATAATGAACATGAATATATTCCAATGCACTTCATCAGAGACAAGGTTATTCATCGGCTGCAGATGCTGTGGAATAGATTGTACGGTACCTGAACAATGGGGGAGTGAACCACTCCAACGACCTTCCTCCTGGCACACACGAGTGTTATTTCCAATCACACTTCGAGACCCACCACAGGAGTAGCGCACTACGGACCCAAGGGTAAACTTGTCTCCTAAAAGCTGGCCGTTGACCGGGACTCCAGGGTGACCGCATGAAATAGCTGGAAAATAAAACCACCTTCATCAGAGCCAAAATCATTGTCACAAAAAGAAAAAGGATTTTAATTTGGCTTAGTTTAGAGATGGATCACAACTATCCTCCAAATTTCGACAACACACACAACCATCTCAGTGCATTTACCATGCACCTTCATAGTACATTTAGTTTAGTTTAGAGATACAGCTCAGAAACAGGCCCTTCAGCCCACCGAGTTCGTGCTGACCAGCGATCCCTGAACACTAACACGATCCTACTTGCACTAGGGATAACGTACAATTTTACCAAGCCAATTATCCTATTAACCTGTACATGTTTGGAGTGTGGGAGGAAACCGGAGCACCCGGAGAAAACATACAAACTCCGTATGGACAGTACCTGGAGTCAGGATCAAACTCAGGCCTCTGGTACAGTGAGGCAGCAACTCTACCGCTGTGCCACCATGCCACACTAAAAGCTATCTTTAATATCTTATACCTCAGCTACTTGTTCTAAGGAACAAAGTCATCGGGTACATTTGAAAATGATACCAATAAATTTCCCAAATAAACAGCTGACCTTTCACATCTCCGATAATCGTGATTCTACAGGCAATTTAGAACTTGGCCAGTCCAATTAAACCTAAAATATTCACACCATAGAAACTATTAAACCCTAAGCGCAAAGAATAATTCATCTCAACTGCAAAATGCTTCAGAGTTATTATTGATATTGCACCAATGTTTAAAAAGTTAAAGCTAACCAATGCAGAAGCACAATAGTTGAGTTGAGTTTAGTTATTGCCATATGTACCGATGTACAGTGTAAATGCATTTCGTTGTCTCTGTACTGTACACTGACAATGACAATTAAATTGAATCTGAATCTAAAGCATGCTTCCAGTCATCGGAAAGTCTATACATGATTACAGTCAACATTCAAAAGATACTTTTCTTCATTACGGAAGAATAAGAGATGAACTAGCACATTCCAAACATGCAAAAATGTGGAAAACGTGTCAAAGCATTATACTTGTGTGGCTAAGAAGACACAAAGTGTTGGAGTAGCTCAATGGGTCAGGAGAACACGGATAGCGACTGCTGCAGAAGAAGGGCCCCGATCCATCTTCTCCGGAGATGCTGCCTTACCCACTGAGTTACTCCAGCATTTTTTTGTCTTTTTGTGTAAACCAACATCTGCAGTGGACTGAGGTAGACTGCATGCGGCATCTTGAGATGATCGGCAGCTATTTCCATTGCTTAAAAACCCCCACTGGCATTAAGATTAACACATCGTGACGTTATCACTGAGTAATATTTAAACAACACAAACAGAAATAGGGACTTTAGGCTTTAGACTTTAGAGATACAGCGCAGAAACAGGGCCTTCGGCCCACTTAGTCCGCACCGACCAGCGATCCCCGCACATTTGCACTATCCTACACACACTGGAGACAATTTACAATTTTATTGAAGTCAATGAATCT
This sequence comes from Leucoraja erinaceus, assembly GCF_028641065.1. Classification (NCBI taxonomy): domain Eukaryota; kingdom Metazoa; phylum Chordata; class Chondrichthyes; order Rajiformes; family Rajidae; genus Leucoraja; species Leucoraja erinaceus. The sequence continues at coordinate 87,108,575 of NC_073381.1, forward strand.
ACAAACCTGCACGTGTTTGGAGTGTGGGAGGAAACCAGAGCACCTGAAGAAAACCCATGCAGGTCACATGGAGAACGTACAAACTCCGTACAGACAGCACCTGTAGTCAGGATCGAGCCCGAGTCTCAAGGCAGTAACTCTACCGTGGTATCACTGTGTCGCCCTGTGCGCATTCTGTTCGGCCCTATTTATTTTATTTTATTTTGTAAATTTGCATCACTTTCCATTAGTTTATCAAAAGTTTTTCATTGTACCTCAATACATCTGATCATATAAACAAATCCTGACACCTCATTGCCAAAATAAGTCACGATTCCAGTGATGCAAATCAGAGACTTGAAATGATACTTCTTGGTAATAATGTACACAAGCTTAATACTTCAGAAATTCTATTTTGTCTTGTAAACAGATGGCAAAGTGTTTATAATATTTCAGGATTTGATGGCAAATGGTTCACTCTAGCTGTGGAGTTAAACACCGGAGAGAAAGAGTTATTGCTAGGAAAGTTGGGAATGCAGGCTCTAATGACAACAAAGAACTTTGCTGCACAAGAAACTGGAGGATGATGTGGGGGTATGAAATGTATTTCCAAATAATGAGTTTGGGAGTTATAAAAGTGAGACTGAGACTCATCACAAAAGGGATTAAGGGATATGATGAATCGGAAGAAGATGGGACTGGAAACTAAGAGAAGAAATTGAGGAATATGGGAAAAGACGGTCCAATGGGATGGAGATCTCAGAGAGGAGTTAAAGGATAGGATGAGTTGTATGGTGAGGGATTTAAAAGTATATAGGATTCAGATCGATAGTTGTAGTTTTTGCATCGTACAGCGTAGAAACAGGCCCTTTGGCCTAACTTGCCCCTGCCGACCAACATGCCCCATCTACACTAGTCCTGCATTTGGCCCATATCCCTCTAAACATGTCCTATCCATGTACCTGTTCAAATGTCTCTAACATTTTATGATAGTGCTGAACTCAATTACGTCCTCTGGCCCTCCTCTCATTCCTTATGCCCACCACCAGTTATGTGAAAACGTTACCCCTCAGTTTCTTATTAAATCTTTCCTCCTTTACCTTAAACCTATGTCCTTGTTTTCTCGATTCCCCTACTCTAGGCAAAAGACTCTGTGCATTTACCTGATCTATTCCTCTCATGATTTTGCACACCTCTATAAGATTGCCGCGCATCCTCCCGCACTCCAAGGAATAAAATCCTAGTCTGCTCAACAATTCCCTGTAGCCCAGGCCCACGGGTCCTGGCAACATCCTCGCAAATCTTCTCTGCACCTTTTCCAGGTGGGTTGCACCCTTTCCGGCCTGATCAATGAGAAGAAATTGATGGCCACAATAAGGAGATGAAACGAGACATTGTGATCTGTCAGAAGAAAATGGTAATTGGGCCAAAACTTTCATGTCCAGACAATACCTTGAGCATTGTGAAAATTATCTTTTTTGTGTACAATTATAATGCCGTGGGAAACAAAGGCTCCAGTGGTACATAGCGAATAACTTTAAGCTAATGCACACTTTGCATTCTTGATAATTAGCCAGTTTTTGCATTATTAAAACTTTCTCCTGCAACCAGCACATGCACAGAGTTCACGTTTAAAACGTGATTTGGGAAATGCAATCTGATCTGTTCATTTAGGCAACTTCTGCAACTTTCTCTGTGCTTGGGTAAGCCAGAACATTTCAAGTTCAAATTACATTTATTGTCACATGTAGCAATTGGTACAGTGAGATTTGAGTTACCATACAGACACAAATAAAAAACACAATACACGATAGAATTTAACGTAAACATCCCCACACAGCGGAATCAAAGTTTTCCACTGTGAGGGATTTGCAAACTTGATGCCATTTTTGACACAGAGATAATACTCCAGCACTAAGCTCACTACATGATGAGAGTGCCCTGCTTCCATCTCCGTCCTCATCAAGCTCATGGCTTCATTAGCTCTGTATGACTATTCCAATGGTTTGTTGATCTGCACTTCACCTGCATTCTTACTTAACTTGAAATGGCACAGTGGCACAGCGGGAGAGACATCTCTGTGACTGTGTGGGTTTTCTTCTGGTGCTCCGGTTTCCTCCAAAGACATGCAGGTTTGTAGGTTGATTGGCTTCTGTTAAAATTGCAAAATATCCCTACTGTGTAAGTTAGAGCGACTGTACGGTTGATTGCTGGTTGGTGCCGACTCGGTGAGCTGAAGGGCCTGTTTCCGAGCTGTATCTCTAAACCAAACTAAACTAAACTTAACTACATGACTAGAATGCCCTGAGTCCATCATTATAACGTTGCCTATCACCGTTTTGAGAGAGGGACGATGGTTCGCTGGACGATCGGACGGGGACGACGGCTGCAATGGAACTTTATGGCCAGCTGCAGCTATGCCAAAACCTGGCAACTCTTGCATATGGACTTAGTGGGCTGTTTCTATCCATCCTGTACTTAATTGATACGTATGATGGCAATAATCTTACTGATCTGTATTCAAAACAATTCACTGTACCTTGGTACACAGGTTAATAAAATAACTTTTGTACTAAGCTAGACAAAAATGCTGGAAAAATTCAGCAGGTGAGGCAGCATCGATGGAGCGAACAAAATAGGCAACGTTTCAGGTCGAGACACTACCAAGCTCATGCCTTTGTTACCTCTCAACTTGACTATTCCAATGGTTTACTGGTCAGAATTTCACCTGCAATCCTACTTAATTTGACATCCTCTCATTCCATCCTTCACCAGAACCCATTTCCTTGTCACTTCTTTGCAGCACTTACAATAAAACTTGCAGTTATTTTTGTAACTACTTTATTTCACCTTCCATATCTCAGTAACTGCACTTGTTAAGAGTCGTAGAGTCATACAGTGTGGAAACAGGCCCTTTGGCCCACCTTGCCCATGCCGAAAAACATGTCCCATACATATTCTTCATATCTGTTGATCACACTGTCAACTACTGAAACTTAGAGCTCTCGAACTGCCTCTTTAAACTGCCCCACTTATTCTCTTCCATTGGGATATTCCTTAAAACTTCTCTACTTGATCAAACTTTGGTCATCTGTCCTAATACAACTCAAAATACAAAATTGTAATCCTCATGTAGCTTGTATGTTTCAACCCTATCAAGGCTAGATATGCAATTATTACTACTCTTATATAAAACAGAGCTCTAAGGTGGTATCTAATTCATCTAAAAAGCACATTATTAAAGTTGCAGAGAAATTATCGTTTCTAAATAATGCAAGCCAAAACTGTTTTTTCTTGGCAGCCAACCAGGACTATAAGGCACCAGTAAAGCTTTTCACTGTACCTCAGTACACGTGACAATAAACTAAACTAAACCAATCAAAATATTACCTTGAACTTTTCGTTGAGATGCTGAATGTCTACTGCATTTAAATGGTTAATGATTAGTTTTTATCACGTCATTAAGGTTTAGACACATTTAACAGGTCATGCATCATCTGTGGAGAGAGAATCCTGATTAGCTTTTAGATTAGTTTAGAGATACAGTGCAGAAACTGGCCCTTCAACTCACCGAGTCCACGCCGACCCGTAATCCCCGCTCACTGACACTAATCTATACACAGCTAGGATCATTTACAATTATACCAAGCCAAATAGCCTACAACCCTGTACGTCTTTGGACTGTGGGAGGAAACTGGAGCACTGGAGAATGCACAGGTCACAGGGAGAACATACAAACTCCGTGCAGACGGCATTCTTAGTCAGGCTCGACCCGGGTCTCTGGAGCTATAAGGCGGCAACTCTACTGCTGCGCACTGTGTTTTAAAGCAATCCATTTTATGATTAAATCATGATGTACAAGTTGCAAGTTCAGAAGAAGTGCAATTGTGAGAGGAATACCCTTCCAAAACGAAGAAGAATTATAATTTTGGAGACAGACGGATGAGTCCACTTTATTTCCTCGTATTAGTAAAGGGGCTGTCCCACTTGGACGACCTAATCCACGAGTTTAGAAGACCATATACGAGTTGAAAAAAATGTCAAGGTCGTGTTGACTCCCAAAGTGAAAGACCTCCCACGACCTACTATGACTATGACCTTCTACGACAATGTCTACAACCTCCTACGGCGATGTCTACGACCTCCTACGACCCCTCTCGACCTCAGTCTTCCACACCTAAGACCAACTATGACTAGCTACGAGTGGAAAATGATCACATGATAAAATTATGTCGTTTGCATTTTTTTTCTCGGGCCAGTTAATGACCTACGACTACCTATGACTATCTACGACTACCTACGGCTGCCATCATGGACTACTATGAACTAGCTACGAGTAAAAAGTGTCATTTCTTTCCATGCCAACCTTTTTTTTTTACTGGTGGACATTTGCTATCAGGCTGGTAAAAACGGTGCGACCTACTTGAGGCCACGAGTACGTGGAGACCACTCACGAGCATGAGAAAGAGTTACGAAGACCTCCTACGACCTTGTGGCGACCATGCTGCGAGTATGAGTCAAGGGCAATCTCAGCAGAGGTCGCCAATTAGGTCGTGAAAGCGGGACAGGTGCTTTAAATAGTAAAAGTTGGAAAGTTCAAGCACATAGTTTATCGGACCAGAACGAGTTGAGTCTTGGATAGAGCGAGTATATAGTGTGATACTATATACTCCTTTTTTTTTTTCGTTTTTAAATTATTCTTTTGTATTTCTAAACAGCAGGGAATGGGTGAGGATATATTACATTTTGCCCTGACTAATTTTATTTACCTGCTGCCGGGAAAATAATAGGCAGCGATAAGTCATACATTAGGTTCTTCAATAAAAATGGAAGTGTATGGGTCTCTCCACTCTTAAAACATAACTGCATTGCAACTGTGTTTCACAGCGAAACACAAGTGGACATCTGGATAACTGGTCAATGATGCAAAATGCTGGAGTAACTGAACAGGTTGGGCGGCATCTCTGAAGAAAAGGAATAGGTGACGTTGCAGGTCGAGACCCTTCTTCTGACTGAGAATCGTTGAACGGGAACTGAGAGATACAGAGGGTACATAGGACAGAGAAAGATATGCAAAAAGCAACAATGGTCAAGGAAAGGTGGAGCCCACAATGGCCCATTGTTGGCTGTGGGTAAAGTGAAAACAAGTTACACAGACAGTGAAACTCAACAGGAAGACAGTGAAACTAGTACGACGACTAGGGTGGGAGGGAGGGACGGAGAGAGAGGGGTTGCTTGGCTTACTTAAAGTTCGAGAAATCAATACTTATATCGATGGGTTGTAAGCTGCCCAAGTGAAATATGAGGTGCTGTTCCTCCAATTTGCATTTGGTCACTTCTCACTGGCACCAATAATCATCATCCATGCAGTTGATTGCAGCAACGACTAGAGGCACCACTCCACTGTTTTGGCTTTCGACTGGTTTTCGAAATGGCAGAGTGAATGCCAGAATGTACAGAGCCAATCTGGGCAATGAAGCTAATATCCATTGCCTTTGGCTTAGATTTAAAGCATTAGTGGTATTTTGATATTAGATAATGAAATACTACAGTCTGTGCCTAAAATTCTCAGCCCATGATTCGACAAGGACATGGTAATTAAAAAAGGTTATTGTAACAAGGCGTGGTGGTAAAGTTGCTGCCTCACAGTGCCAGAGACCTCGGTTCGATCCTGACTACAGGTGTTGTCTATACGGAGTTTGAACATTCTCCCCGTGTCCGCGTGGGTTTTTTACAGGTGCTCCGGTTTCCTCTCACATTCCAAAGATGTGCAAGTTTGTAGGTTAATTGGCTTCGTTAAAATTGTAAATTGTCCCTAGTGTGTGTAGGATAGAGCTAATGTGTGGGGATCAATGGTCGGTGTGGACTCGGTGGATTGAATGGCCCATTTCCGCACCATCTCTAAACTTTAAAAAAAGGCATTGAACTGCAGATACCTATGCAAAGGAACCATTTGCATTAGATCCAAACATGATGAATTTTTCATTGTTTGGACACAAAATATTTATCCAATGCGGATGATGGATCCAAGCCTTAAATATTTGTCCAATGCAGCTGATGGATCCAAGCCTGGAGTCCAATCATCTCAAAAAATACAGCAGCTCAAAGTTACACAGATGCAAACAAACAGGTAATATTGGATGTTGCTGGATTAGCAAGTGATGCCTGAATTATTAATTGGAGAGCAGATTGGCTCTCAAATATAAATAACCGTCTTAAGAGTTGAATTCCTCAGTGTGAGTAGTGCTGTATTCCAGTGTCAAATAATATGGTTGAAAAAGATGGGTCCCATCATCCATAAATTGGTAATCAAAAATGTAATAAATGCCTGCCAAGAGAAAATGAGTAAGAAATAAATTAATGTTGTAATTGAAATTCTATGTTGCTGGCTTGCAACGACTGGTTTGTCACAACACTGAATGTGGCAGAGGTGGAATTGAAGCCTTTGCCTTCTCCAAGTTACTTTTGGCAAGGCAGCTATTGCTTTTTCTATTGAGATTCAGTGAGGACAAATGGATCTGGTTCTTGTAATGTTGTGATGGAATTTAAAACCCCTGCATTGTCGGTATCTTGACCTCTCATGTTTTGTTAAAATCTGAGCTCGCATTGCAAATGATGGTGAAGCTCTTTGTCAGAGAGAGAGATGCAGCTCGGAAACAGGCCCTTCAGTCCGACGTGTGTAAGCTGACCATCAAGCAGATCTTTGCTAGACTGAAGGGGATGACTAAAAGTAGTGGACATTGCCCGGTCTATCAAGGGTACTGACCTCCCCACCATCGAAGGGACCTAAAGGAAGTGCTGCCTCAAAAGGGCAGCCAGCATCATCAATGACCCACTGCTAGCATGTCCTTTGAGATGACAAGAGTATAAAAAGAGGGATGTAATGCTGAGGCTTCATACGTCTGACCACATTTGGAGTATTGTTAGCAGTTTTGGGCCCATATCCAATACAGTCATTGAGTGATACAGTGTGGAAACAGGCCTTTTGGCCCAAATTGCCCATACCAGCCAACATGTCCCAGCTACACTGTTCCCACCTGGTCCATATCTCTCCAAACTTGTCCTAACCATATACCTGTTTAACGGTTTCTTAAACGTTATCTGAGGAAGGATGTGCTGGCGCTGGAGAGAGTCCAGAAGAGGTTTAATAGAATGATCCCCGGGATGAGTGGGTTAACCTATGATGAATGTTTTTCGGCACTGGGCCTGTACTCGCTGGAGATTAGAAGAATGAGGGGGGACCTCATTGAAACTTATCAAATTGTGAAATACCTGGATAGAATGGATGTGGAGAGGATGTTTCCACTAGTGGTAGAGTCCAGAACCAGAGGCCATGGCATAAGAAGGAATTTATTTGTCAGATGGAGGTGAATCTGTGGAATTCATTGCCACAGATGGCTGTGGAGGCCATCAATGGATGCGGAAATTGATTCTTGATTAGTATGGGGAGAAGGCAGGAGAATGTGTTTGAGAGGGAAGGATAGATCAGCCATGATTTAATGGTGGAATAGACGATGGGCCAAAAGGCCTAATTCTGCTCCTAGAACATATGAACTCATAAGACATTAGCCACTCCCATTTCATTCCTGTTATTGGAAGGAAGGTGGAGGAGTCTGAAAACTGTCACCACCAGGTTCAAGAATAGCTACTTCCCCACAGGTTCTTGAACATTACACAACACCAGAATTAACAATGAACTACGACCCGTTTTTGGTTGCACGAAGGACTTTGGGCATTTTTCACTAGTATTGGGGTTATTAATTTATGGAATTTTAGTTTATAATTAGTTTAGTTTATAAATACGGCGTGCAAACAGGCCCTTCGACCCACCGAGTCTGTGCCAGCCAACAATCTCAGCACACTAACACCATCCTACACATACCAGGAACAATTTATAATTTTCCCAAGCCAATTAGCCTACAATACTACACATCTTTGCAGTGTGGGAGTAAAGCGGAGCACCTGGGAGAAAACCCGTGTGGTCACAGGGAGAACGCATATACTTCGTACAGACAGCACCCGCAGTCAGGATCAAACCCGGGTCTCTGGAGTTGTAAGGCTACAACTATACCTCTGCACCACCGTGCCGCCCCTGCATACATATATATTATTTATGAGTATTGCCTTTACACCCCTGTTATGCTGCTGCATGTAGGAATTACAATGTTCCTTTGTTGGTACAAACAACAAATAAATACTTTTGAGTCTTGACACTAATCCTACGATCACCCATATCATTATTCCCAATCACACATCAATGTTCCCCAGATTCTGCCACTTGCCTCCGCACTAGCAGTGAGAGTTACAACGGCCAATTAGCCTACCCTACCTCATGTCTGTAGGCACACAAAAAAGCTGGAGAAACTCAGCGGGCGCAGCAGCATCTATGGAGCTAAGGAAATAGGCAACGTTTCGGGCCGAAACCCTTCTTCAGACTGATCGGGGGCGGGGGTGAGCGGGGACAAGAAAGGAAAAAGGAGGAGGAGCCTGAAGGCTGGGGGATGGGAGGAGACAGCAGGGGGACTGAGGAAGGGGAGGAGACAGTAAGGACTAACAAAATTGGGAGAATTCGATGTTCATGCCCCCAGGATGCAGACTCCCCAAACGGAATATGAGGTCCTGTTCCTCCAATTTCCGGTGCTGCTCGCTGTGGCCATGGAGGAGACCCAGGACAGAGAGGTCGGAGATGGAGTGGGAGGGGGAGTTGAAGTGCTGAGCCACTGGGAGGTCAGCTTGGTTATTGCGGACCGAAACGATCGCCCAACCTCCGCTTGGCCTCACCGATATAGATCTGCTGACATCTAGAGCAGCGGACGCAATAGATGAGGTTGGAAGAGATGCAGGTAAACCTCTGTCGCACCTGGAACGATTGCTTGGGTCCTTGAACGGAGTCGAGGGGGGAGGTAAAGGGACAAGTGTTGCATCTCTTGCGGTTTTTGAAAGTGTCCGGGGAGGGGGTGGTACGAGAGGGAAGGGAAGAATTGACAAGGGAGTTATGGAGGGAGCGGTCTTTGCGGAAGGCAGATATGGGGGGAGATGGGAAGAGAGGTCACAGCGGCGAAACAACGGAGGATTACTTTTTGTATGTGAGCCTACCCTACCTAGGGGGACTCGGCCCTTGTTGCTGTGGGCAGTATGGGTATGGAAAACCTGGTGCGAGCAGTTGGGAAACCCCCTCCCTGAATAATGAGGACATTACAGAAAGAACGCCTCATGGAGCAAACGGCGTAGACGGAGGAATTGGGAGTAGGGGATGGAGTCCTTACAGGAAGAGGGTGAGAATTGAACCTGGATCTCAGGAGCTGGGAAGCAGCAGTTCTACTATGTATGAGTATTATGTACTCACGTATAGCATGGTCTACTCATGTATGGTACTATCTATTCATGTTCAGTGCTTTCAGAAAGTATTCAGACCCCTGCACTTTTTCCACATTTTGTTACGTTACAGCCTTATCTTGAAATGGATTAAATTCATTTTTTTTATCATCAATCTACACACAATACCCCAGAATGAGGAAGCGAAAAAAGATGTTTAGAAATTTTTGCAAAGTAAATAAAAAGAAATAACTGAAATATCACATTTACATAAGTATTCAGACCCTTTGCTATGACATTCAAAATTGAGCTTAGGCTCATCCTGTTTCCATTGATTGTCCTTGAGATGTTTCTACAACTTGATTGGAGTCCACCAGTGGTAAATTAAATTGATTGGACATGATTTGGAAAGGCACACACCTGTCTATATAAGGTCCCACAGTTGACAGAGCAAAAAACAAGCCATGAAGACGAAGGAATTGTCCGTAGACCTCCGAGACAGGATTGTTTCGAGACACAGATCTGGGGAAGGGTATAAAACAATTTCTGCAGCATTGCAGGACCCGAAGAGCACAGTGGCCTCCGTCATTCTTAAATGGAAGAACTTTGGAACCACCAGGACTCTTCATAGAGCTGGCCGCCCGGCCAAACTGAGCAATCGGGGGAGAAGGGCCTTGGTCAGGGAGGTGACCAAGAACCCGATGGTCACTCTGACAGAGCTCCAGAGTTCCATTGTGGAGATGGGAGAACCTTCCAGAAGGACAACTATATCTGCAGCACTCCACCAATCAGGCCTTTATGGTAGAGTGGCCAGATGGAAGCCACTCCTCAGTAAAAGGCACATGACAGCCCGCTTGGAGTTTGACAAAAGGCACCTAAAGCACTATCAGACCATGAGAAACAAGATTCTCTGGTCTGATTAAACCAAGATTGAACTCTTTGGCCTGAATGCCCAGCGTCACATCTGGAGGAAACCATTCACCGCTCATCACCTGGCCAATACCATACCTACGGTGAAGCATAGTGGTGGCAGCATCATGCTGTGGGGATGTTTTTCAGCGGCAGGAACTGGGAGACTGGTCAGGATCGAGGGAAAGATGAACGGAGCAAAGTACAGAGAGATCCTTGATGAAAACCTGCTCCAGAGTGTTCTGGACCTCAGACCGGGGCGGAGGTTGCACCTTCCAACAGGACAACGTCCCAAAGCACACAGCCAAGACAACGCAGGAGTGGCTTTGTGACAAGTCTTTGAATGGCCTTAAGTGGCCCAGTCAGAGCCCGGACTTGAACCCGATTGAACATGTCTGGAGGGACCTGAAAATAGCTGTGCATCGATGCTCCTCATCCAACCTGACAGAGCTTGAGAGGATCTGCAGAGAAGAATGGGAGAAATTACCCAAATACAGTTGTGCCAAGCTTGTAGTGTCATACCCAAGAAATCTTGAGGCTGTAATCACTGCCAAAGGTGCCTCAACAAAGTACAGCGAAAAGGGTCTGAATACATATGTAAATGTGATATTTCAGTTATTCCTTTTTAATTACTTTGCAAATATTTCTAAACACCTGTCTTTCCTTTTTTTATTATGGGGTATTGTGTGTAGATTGATGATAAAAAAATGAATATAATCCATTTTAGAATAAGGCTGTAATGTAACGAAATGTAGAAAAAGTGAAGGTGTCTGAATACTTTCTGAATGCACTGTATAGTACTATCTACTCATGTATAGTACTAGTACTGTTTAATTTATTGTTATGTGCACCGAGTACAGAGGAAAGCTTTTGTTGCGTGCTAACCAGTCAGCGGAAAGACAACACATGATTAGAATCGAGTACAAATATATGATAAAGGGAATAACGCGAATAACATTTAATGCAAGATAAAGTCCAGTAAAGTCCGAACAGAGATAGCCCGAGGTTCTCCATTGAGGTAGATAGTAGTTCAGGACAGCTCTCTAGTTGTGGGTAGGATGGTTCAATTGTATTTTAAACGCTGGGAAGAAACTATCCTGTAATCCGGAGGATAGACAAAAATGCTGGCAAAACTCAGTGGGTGCGGCAGCATCTGTGGAGTGAAGGAAATAGGCAACGTATCGGGTCGAGACCCTTCTTCAGTCCAGGAGGTCTCTGACATCTGGAGGTGTGTGTGTTTTCACACTTTTATACCTTTTGCCTGAAGGGAAAGGAGAGAAGAGGGATTGACCAGGGTGCGACTGGTGGTTGCTTATGCTGGTGGTCTTGCCGAGGCAGCATGAGGTGTAGACGGAGTCTGGACTGCATCCACAATTCTCTACAATTTCTTGCGATCTTAGATGGAGCCGTTCCCAAACCACTTATGGTTTGTACTCATGTACAGTACTATATATTCATGTATAGTACTATGTACTCATGTTCAGTACTATGTACTCGTGTATAAGTACTATGTACTCATGTTCAGTACTATGTAATCATGTACAGTATTTTCTCTGACTGGTTAGCAAGCGACCAAAAGCATTTCGCTGCGACTGTAATGAACTAAACTAAATCTACTGGTCATAGTACCATCCACACCCACTGCTCAACTCTTCTGTTAAGCTTCCTTCTCATGAGCATAGGTTGACGTTAGAGTGCACCTTTATCTTTATTTTTCCTCTGTTTTCTAGCAGGTCTGATATAACTTGGACCGGGATCGCAATGCACTACATACATTTAGTATTCATTGATCAGATGACACAGTGTGGCTTTATCTTTTGATTGTCTCTAGCAATGAATGAAATTGCTGCAAGGATCACTCCTGACAATGCAGAGCTCTACAGTGGAATACAACAGGACACAGTTTCTAAAACACAATCAATGCCAGCAAACAGCCTCAATGAAGTTCCTGACTTGAATGTAATGAGTGGGCTGGATGCCCTCTGTGAAAGAAAACTTTAAAACACACCACAAAGATCAGGCAAGGCAATCAAGACGTTATTAGAGAGTGTCAAATACAGTGATCTCTGGGAGCAGTTTAGGAGATTGCTCAACGAACAAACATTCCTCTACTTAAATACAGAATTTCCCTTTGATGTGTTGTTTACTGTCACAGGCACTTAAGCATTTTTCCTCCTTCTGAATAGTCTGATAACAATTATAAACCATGCTCCTCGGAAAGACACAGATCACTAAACACAGCCCAATTCCACCCCACTGCAGATTAGCTAATGTCCTGTTACCTTTCTGACTTATTTTTTTTATTGTTTTACGATTGCCATTTGTCCTTTAACAACAGGGAACAGAAACTGACTAAAGCAGACTGCAGTAAATGCCAGGCACTCATGCTCAGTTTCAACCTTCTTTAAAAGCACATAATTATTATGACACATGACGAGAACTTTGAGCAACTTTAGGCACTCTACCTTTCCCTATCCCCTGCTGTCTTCTTGAAGTTGCAATTTATATTTGACAATTACTACCCTGAGACTGGCTACAATGCCCCTTGCAACATAACCCTAGATACACAACCGAGTTTAGCACAAGGGTTATCTCCATGCAAGCAAGCAGTTCAATTCTCAGTGTAATCATGGCAGCTAGTGAGGTTCTGACCTCTACCACCCCCCCACCCAACCTTCTTTCTCCCCCCCCCCCCCCTCACCTCCCCTTCTTTCTACCCCACCCCCCCACGCCCTTCACCAAAGGTGTGATGATCATAGAGTTATACAGCATAAGAGGCCCAACTCGTTCATGCTGACCAAGGTACCTTTTGGGCGCCACAGTGGAATTACTACTTCACAGCGCCAGAGACCCGGGTTCAATCCCGACTATGGGTGCTGTCTGTACGAAGTTTGAACATTCTCCTGTGGGTTTTCACCATGTGCTCCAGCTTCCTCCCGTGTTATAAAGACATGCAGGTTTGTAGACTAATTGAATTCTATAAATTGTAAATTGTTCTTAGTATCTCGGATGGTGCTATCTGGTTGGCATGGTCTCAGTGGGCCAAAGGGCATGTTTCCACGCTGCATCTCTAAAGTCCAGTCCTATTTGCCTGTGTTTGCTTTCCTATCTGTTTAGATTTTTAGTTTAGAGATACAGCATGGAAACAGTCCCTTCAGCCTACTGAGTTGGCACCGACCAACAATCACACATACACAAGTTCTATGTTACACATTAGGGATGATTTACAGAAGCCAATTAATCTGCAAACCCACACTGCCTTTGGCATGTGGGAAGAAACCAGAGCACCCTGGAGAAAACCCATGGAGGTCACGGGGAGAACGTACAAACTCCGTACAAACAGCATTGTCGTCAGCATTGAACCCGGGTCTGTTAGGCAGCAATAATGGAAAATAACATTGCAGGTAGTTTGCGGCAAGATGGATCAGTAATTTATGGGTCAGCTTGTTAAGTCATCTTCAGTAGATGTGGCACTTAATAACAGCACGTTATCATTAATAATATTATAAAAACAGACAAGGTGCATGGGCACACAATACAGTGGGCAACACGGTGGTACAGCGGTAGAGTTGCTGCCTCACATCTCTAAACTAGTGGGACGGGTGCAGATGGGACGTGTTGGCAAGTTTTGATGAAGAGCCTGTTTCCACGCTGGAAGGATCTACTACTCTCATTGTCTCTATACCTGACATACCTGATAAGAAACCGTTCCTGACTCAAAGAATGAGTCGACTGGGCTTATATTCACTGGAATTTAGAAGGATGAGAGGAGATCTTATAGAAACATATAAAATTCTTAAGGGATTGGACAGGCTACATGCAGGAAAAATGTTCCCGACGTTAGGGGAGTCCAGAACTAGGGGTCACAGTATAAGAATACGGGGTAGGCCATTTAGAATTGTGATGATGAAAAACTTTTTCACCCAGAGAGTTGTGAATCTGTGGAATTCTCTTCCACTGAAAGCAGTGGAGGCCAATTCACGGGATGCTTTCAAGAGAGAGAGAGAGAGAGAGAGAGATATAGCTCTTAGGGTTAATGGAATCAAAGGATATGGGGAGAAAGCAGGAACGGGGTACTAATTTTGGATGATCAGCCATGATCATATTGAATAGTGGTGCCGGCTCGAAAGGCCGAATGGTCTACTCCTGCACCTATTTTTTATGTTTCTATCTTTCTATAACTGAATAAAACTATTGAATTCTTGTGGAATGTTTCCATCTGTGCCAACTGCACTTCAATCCCTAAATCGACCCAACATGCAGCATTATTCAACCTTAAAAATTCAGAGGCTGCATCTGGATATTTCGTCCTGGATGTTGAATGATAAACCCATACAATTAAGCAAGCAGATGGTATACAGTTAACACACTACAAGATCTTGAACCAGTCACCCGCTGTAAAACATTCTTTGGCTCAGAAGGGGAAAGACAATGAAGATATCACTACAATTAAATATTATGCCCAACAGTGAATAGGAGTGATAACATTTAATTAGGTTCAGCCAAGCAGTGACAAATGATGCCTTAAGTCTTGATTTTGGAAATTTCAACCACAACGGGCTTGGCACAGAATTATGCCTGAAAATGATGAAGTATGTGATGATATATGGAGACTCTTCTTCAGCCTTGGGTATGAGGTTGGTAAAAGTGCACATATTACTCTTACCAGAGCATAAAGGGTCTCGACCCGAAACGTCACCTATTCCTTCTCTCCAGAGATGCTGCCTTGCCGCTGAGTTACCCCAGTATTTTGTCTACCTTCGATTTAAACCAGCATCTGCAGTTCTTTCGTACATAATTCATTTAATGAAGTTGGCAGGAAGAACGTGGTATCATCGAAGCACATCAGCAGCAAAGGAGTCTGCAAGCATGCGTAATGATATCCATCGGAAAATTAGTTATTAGCTTCGCTTAGAGATGCGGTGTGGAAACAGGCCCTTTGTTACAGATTCAGATAGCTCAGCTTAGTGAATGGGATAGCGGGAAGCAATAGTGGTCAGATGGAGGGAGCAAGTTGCACAAGTTCAGAGATACAGCGTGGAAACAAGCCCTTCGAATCCGCGCCGACCGACAATCAACTATACACCAGCATTATCCTACACAATAGGGACAATTTACAATGTACAGAAGCCTACAAACCTGCACGTCTTTGGAGTGCAGGAGCAAACCGGAGCAATCGGAGGAAACCCAAGTGGTCATAGGGAGACCGTACAAACTCCGTACAGACAGCACCCTTAGTCTGGATCAAACCCAGGTTTCTTGCGCTGCGAGTCAGCAGCACTATCAATTGTGCGGCTGGACCTCTACATGAACCAGTAGATTCAGCCCCAAACTTGCCGACTATACTCTGAGCAATCTTTAGACATAGGTTTAAGGTGAGAGCGGAAACTGCGGGGCTACCTTTTTCACGCAGAGGGTGGTGAGCTACCAGAGGAAGTAGTTGAGGCAGTTACTATAATCTATATATACATCTATATATATGAATGAATGAATAAGTTTATTGGCCAAGTATTCACATACAAGGAATTTGCCTTGGTGCTCCGCACAGAAGTGGCAACGACATAGTGACAGTTAGGAATGACACATAAAACATTAAACATTAATAATAAAACATTAGTGATTAAATATGTGAATTGAATAAAATACCAGAGCAAAAGGAGGCTACAGATTTTTGGTTATTGAGTAGAGCTACTACTCGTGGAAAAAAAGCTGTTTTTATGTCTGGCTGTGGCAGCTTTGACAGTCCGGAGTCGCCTTCCAGAGGAAAGCAATTCAAAGAGTTTGTGGCCTGGGTGAGAGGGGTCAGAGATGATCTTACCCGCTCGCTTCTTGGCCCTTGCAGTGTACAGTTTGTCAATGGAGGAAAGGTTGCAGCCAATAACCTTCTCTGCTGATCGGACATTTTGCTGCAGCCTCCAGATGTTGTGCTTGGTGGCTGAACCGAACCAGACCATGATGGAGAAGGTGAGAACAGACTCTACGATGGCCGTGTAGAATTGGACCATCATTGCCTGTGGCAGATTCTGCTTCCTCAGATCGCGGCGGTGGCAGCGAGAGGCCACTCCGACGATCCGGGGCCTGCGGGCTGAAGGGCTGGCAGCAGCGGGGACTGGGAGAGGCCATGTGATGATCCAGTGCCTGGGCATTGAGGGTGGCGGCAGCGGCCGGCTCCGGCTCCGGGGGCGGGCTGAGGCCGCGCCAAGGATCCGAGGCAGGCTTAGCACCTAGGCCTCGGATCCTCGGCACGGCCCCATAGGGGGGGGGGGGGGGGGGGGATAGGGATAGGGGGAGGTGAGGAGTGGGGGAGGTGGGGGAGATGGGGGATTGAGGGATAGGAGGGGTGGGGTGGGGAGAGGAGTTATGGAGGGAGGGATGGAGTGACTGAGAGTAGGGGAAATGATAGGAAGAGAGAGGTGAGGGAGGGAATGGGGGAGGGGAGGAGGAGAAGAGAAAGAAGAGGGAGGGTGAAGAGGAGGGGGAGGGAGTGCTGGGAGATGAGGGGAAATGAGCTGCTCCTGCCCAGTTGAGGGCTATGGATGAGTGGTGGAATATTGCGTTGGGGAACGGGTTTGCGTTTGAGGAATGGCTGTGTGGTGGAATATTGCAATGGGGGAGCAGGCCCAACGGGTCTGCGCAGTCTAGTAACATTTAAAAAACAGTTGGACGGGTACACGGATAGGCAAGGTTTAGAGGGATATGGGCCAAAAGTGAGCAGGTGGGACTAGTGTACATGGGGCATCTTGGTCAGCATGGACAAGTTGGGCTGAAGGGCCTATTTCAATGCTGTATGACTCTCTACGACTGGACCCGATAATCACAATAAGCCCTGGGCTATTTTCTGCAGTCAAAGAATGATCTTGTCTTATTTACTCCTTCAAACACAACCTTGTCTCACAAACCGCACATGTATACTGGACTGGGGAACATCTCACATATTACTGAACCACTGATGCCCTGGAGTGGTATAGTGTCAGAGTGGCAGACCGATAGTGTTGCTGCCTTACAGTTCCAGAGACCCCGGGTTCGATCCTGACTGTAGGGTGCTGTCTGTACAGTGTTTGTATGTTCTCCCTGTGACTGTGTGGGTTTCGTCCGGGTGCTCAGGTTTCCTCCCGCACTCCTAAGACGTGCAGATTTGTAGATTAATTGGCTTCTGTAAATTATCCCTGTAGGATGGTGCTAGTGTATGGGGTCGGCACAGACAGTGGGCCGAAAGGCCTGTTTCCACTCTGTATCTCTAAAGTCTAAAGTGGAACTGCCTGGTCATTTGTTCCAATTACAATTAAATACATCTTTTGGAATGCACATGCAAAAGTAAGTCGCAAAAACATTGAATTATCTTGAATATAACATAAAGAAAAAACACCAATGATTTATTTGGTGGTATTTGCAGAACAGGCTGCAGCCCAAAAAGCACACCAACACCACTACAAGCGTAGAAGGCTTAGGAAGTTCAGCATGTCACCAACTTCTATAGATGTGCCGCAGGATGCATTTCATCAGGATGCTTTACAGCATGGTTTGGAATCAACTCCATCAAAGACCGCAAGAAATTACAGAGAGTTATGGACGCAGCCCAGACCATCACACAAACCAACCTCCCTTACATTAACTCCATATTCACTTCACGTTGCCTCAGCAAGACCACCAGCATAATCAAGGACCAGTCTCACCCTGGTCACCCTCTTCTCCCCTATCCCATCAGGCAAGAAGTACAGAAATGTGAAAACGTACACCTCCAGATTCACAGACAGTTACTTCCCAGCTGTTATCAGGCAGTTAAGCCAAATAGAGAGCAGTCCTGACCTACCATCTACCTCATTGGACTATTTTTAAATGGACTTTATCTTACACAAATCATAATTCCCTTGATCATGTATCTGTACACTGTGGAGGCTTGATTGTAATCATGTAATCATGAAACCTACCGAATAGTGAAAGGCTTGGATGGAGTGAATGTGGAGAGGATGTTTCCACTTGTGGGAGAGTCTAAGACCAGAGGTCAGAGCCTCAGAATTGAAGGACGTTCCTTTCGGAAGGAGATGAGAAGGAATTTCTTCAGTCTGAGGGTGGAGAATCTGTTGAATTCTTTGCTACAGACAGCCGTGGAGGTCAAGTGAATGGATATTTTTCAGGCAGAGATAGATAGCTTATTGATTAGTACGGATGTCAGGGGTTATGGGGAGAAGGCATGAGAATGGGGTTTGGAGGGAGAGATAGATCAGCCATAATTGAATGGCGGAGTAGACTTGATGGGCTGAATGGGCTAATTCTGCTATCACTTATGACCTTATGTATCGTCTTACTGCTGAATGGTTAGTGAGCAAAAAACGTTTCACTGTACCTCGCTACACATGCCAATAAACTAAACTAAAAAGTGCAATGAAGAACTTTAATCAATTACTTCCAATTTAAAGCGAATAATACTAGTGGTTCTCTATACAGAATTAACAATACTTTTCTACACACAGTTTTTACAAATTCATTGCCACGTGTACCAAGGGACAGTGAAAATCTTTTTGTTGTGCATTATCCAGTCTGCAGAAGGCTATACATAATCACAATAAGCTGTCCACGGTGTACAGATACAGGATAAAGGGAGTAGGTCTTGTGTAAGATAATGTCAGGTAAAGTCTGAATTAAAGATAGTGAATGCACTTTGAGCTTCACAATGGATGACACTACAACTAATTGACACTTGCTACAATATCTATTCAAATCTTTGAGGCCAAATCAAGAACTCAGTAGAAACAAAGAACTGCAGATGCTGGTTTATACCACAGATAGATACAAAGTGCTGGAGTAACTCAGCAGGGTCAGTCAACATTTCTGTAGAAAAGAATGGGTGACATGACTTGAGAATTAAAGGACAGAAGTTTAGGGGTAACATGAGGGGGAACTTCTTTACTCAGAGAGTGGTAGCTGTGTGGAATGAGCTTCCAGTGGAAGTGGTGGAGGCAGGTTCGATTTTATCATTTAAAAATGAATTGGATAGGTATATGGACGGGAAAGGAATGGAGGGTTATGGTCTGAGTGCAGGTAGATGGGACTAGGGGAAAATAAGTGTTCGGCACGGACTTGAAGGGCTGAGATGGCCTGTTTTCCGTGCTGTTATTGTTATATGGTTATACATTTTGAGTCTGATCGGGTCTGAAGAAGGATCCCGACCCAAAACGTCCCCTATCTTATTTCTCCCGAGATGCTGCCGGTAACTCCTTGGTTGTTCAGTGCGGGGATCGCTGGCCGAAGGGCCTGTTTCCGCGCTGTATCTCCAAAACTAGAAACTAAAAAACTATCCATGTTCTCCGGAGATGCAGCCTGACCCGTTGAGTTCCTCCGGCACTCTTTGTCAGTCTGAATCAGGTCAGGTTTTGCTTACCTCCAGCTCCCTCCCCTCCACTTTCAGTCTGAAGAAGAGTTCCAACCTGAAACATCAACTTACTCCAGCACTTTGTGTCTTAGTAGATACGTTTGCCATTATGTTTGCAATTATAATGCAAAAGATGTATCCAAAAATGAGGTATTGTACATTTTCTACATGATCTCCACAGAGGATCGAAATTCTCAGTGTAAGACTATTTATCACTCCAGTGGTGACAGGAGCAAATATATTAATGTTCTATCTCTGTATGTTTAAAATCAGTTACAGAATGAAATATCATTAAGAATGCAGGGATAAAGCAGAGCAATCCTGCCTTGTCTTGTCAATAAGGATTTAAGATTCGAGCAGAAAACTATCAGCTGGAGTCATGGAGTCATACAGTGTGGAAAGAGGCCCATCGGCCCAACTTGCTCACACCGACCAACATGTCCCATCCACACTAGTCCCACCTGCCTGTGTTTGGCCCATATCCCTCTAACCATATCCTGTCCATGTACCTGTCCAAATGTTTCTTTAATGTTGTGATAGTACCTGCCTCAACTGCCTCCTCCAGCAGCTCATTCCATACGCCCACCTGTTTCCTGTTGAATCTATCCCCCCCCCCTCAAAAACCTATGTCCTCTGGCCCTCGGTTCAGTGGGGGGGAGAGGGGCAAAACCAGGAGCCGGCGTGCTTTGTAACTTGGTTAGTGCCATAGGTGGCCGCTATTTGTACACATTGTGTATGCAAGCAAAGAATCTCACTGTGCATAGTCACGTGGCAATAAAGTATTCCGTTCCACTTAGTTCCATTACTCTGCGTTTACCCAATCTAGTCCTCTCACGATGTTGTACACTTCTACAAGATCACCCCTCATCCTCCTATGCTCCAAGGAATAAAGTTCAGCCCTTGAGGCCTGGTCAACATCTCCCTGTAGCTCAGGCCCAATGAAGGAGCAAAAATTATGAGCAAAAAATGAATCCTGAATCCGAGAGAGTAATGCTACGATGCAATCAGTGCCAGACAAAATGTAAATAATATATACCTTGTGTAGCTATCGATAAACTCAACGTTGAAAAGTTTAAGAACAATCTTACCGGAAACCCAGGCTGGGTTTATGTTCAATGCCGTGTGGCCAGAAGGCAGGACTGGTGGGCCGTGGCCTAGAGAGGGAGCCGCCGAGCCCAGCCGCTGCTCGTCCACCGAGGGCCAGAGAACCTGAGAGGTGGACAGAGGGAGCCAGCGACGGTGGACACGAGAGCAAGGGCCGGTGAGAGAGTGAACCGGGGTCTCACCATCCATGCCGTCAAGGTCAGCTGAGGGAGGTACCTCCGGGGCACAAAGGCTGAAGGTGGCCGATCCGGACGGTGACGTCGGTTGGAGGCCTTGCAGCAGCCTGGGGCTCGCCTGGATCGGGCACTGCTCCAGGAGACCGAGCACAAGGACTGGACTGGAGTCTGAAAATGGTGCCAAAACCTGGCGATTCTTGCAATAGTGGACTATTTCCCTACGCATTGTGCCATCAGGGATTGTGTTTAGGTGTGGCACTGAACTTTCAGTACTTTACTGAACTGCATGCATAAAAATAACTTTACATACAGTGTGTACATGTGATAATAAAGACCCATTGAAACATTGAGGCTCTCATGTAGGTTCTCATCCAGGTGGCAAAGGTTGGGAAAATATATTAAAGTGCAAGAGCATGATTTAAAATATTTTTAAAAATATGAAAGAGGGATAATTTATAAAATGAATCTTAATGTTGATTGATCAACTATGCAAGATGGAAATGAACCAGGGACTCGACCCGAAACGCCACCCATTCCTCCTCTCCAGAGATTCTGCCTGTTCCGCTGAGTTACTTTGCTTATATCAATTCAGGAGCAAATTTACCTACTTATTAAATATAATATATATTTTTGTAAATTCAAGCAGTTTAACAATATCACAAGACAGTAGTTTGGTTCAACTGGTTTAGTAACATCTCAGTCAATGGTTTTGTAATATTTCGTAACATTAAAAATGAGCAAAATTGCATTAAAACATTAGTGCACAATTTATTAATTTCCATTTGAATAAAATGCAATCAATCACCATTTTCCAATGCTCGATGACTGCACTATTTTCGCAATATCTGAAACTCACCTCTGTCTAAATGAATGGATGATATGCCAACAAATGGCACATTTGAAAAATTGAATGATTTATTAGTATTTCTTTATCAGCTCAGGTGCAATGTTGGAAAAAACAAGAAACATTTCCTTCGCATCATTACACAATCGGGCTTTATAAAAGGTCATTTACGAGATTGATAGTGCGCAATTTAACCAATATTCAGTCACTTGGAATCCCGGAACTCCCTCTCTGGTTCACTGGTTCAATGGATAGATCAGCCATGATTGAATGACGGAGTAGACATTCTGGATGTATTGGAGCCTCCTACACTCTGTCCGCACATTAACGCAACCTTGGGGGTCTATGGATTTGACAATTGCTCGGGAGCGGTTACAGTGGTATGAATATTGATTTTTCTAACTTCAAATAACTCTTGCATCCCCTCTCTCTCCATCCCTCCCCCACCCAAGTTGCACCAGCTTCAAAGTCGTCTTGTTGAGTCTCATTGTCTGTAACTTGTTTTCACCGAGCACACAGCTAACAATGGCCTGTTTCCTTTATCATTGTTACTTTTTTGCATATCCTGCATTCATTTGTTCTATATCTCTCTACATCACTGTCTATTTCTCTATTTTCCCTTTCCCCTGACTCTCAGTCTGAAGAAGGGTCTGGACCTGAAACATTACCTATTCCTTTGCTCCAGTGATGCTGTCTGACCCGCTGAGCTACTTCAGCTCTTTGTGTCTATCTTTGGTGTAAACCAGCATCTGCAGTTCCCTCCTGCATATTACTAATGCTGTTATCAGTAAACCACATGGATTTGATCATAATTCATGACTGTGCCTCATCAAGAAAAAGCTGTTTTTCAATGTTATTACTGAGGAGTGTTATTAAGTGTCTGGCTGAAATCAACAAATTGGTGATCATGGGTGAGGTTTGTTGCTTTAAAAACAAAATGGAGGGAGAAAGAAGCAATGAATAATGATCAATCATTATCTCCACTCTCTCTCCAAAATGTAAAATAACACGGTCAAATATACAGCAGAGTGCAAGTTATGTTCTACAGTTTGCATAATCAAGGTTGACACTTTAGAGATGCAGCATGGAAACGGGGCCTTTGGCCTACCGAGTCTGCTCCAACCAGCGATCCCCGTACTCTGGCATTATCCGAAACACACTAGGGACAATTTACAATTTTATCAAAACCAAGTAACCTATAAACCATTGGAGTGTGGAAACCAGAGCACTCAGAGAAAACCCACGCAGTTACAGGGAAAATGTACAAACTCCGTACAGACAGTATCAAACCTATAGTCAGGATCAAACCCAGATCTCTGGCACTGAAATCAGCAACTCTAAAGCTGTGTCACTGTGCCGCCCCCTAAAGGGCCTGTCCTACTTGGCGTAATTCGTGTGCCATTTATGCAACCTGCTAGCGTGTGGGTAGCGCGTGGGTAGCGCGGGATGGGCGCATGGAGTGGTGTGGAGGAGTGTGGAGTGGCATGGAGGAGTGTGGACTTCATCCTGTATAAAATCTTCGCGTGCCACCGGCCTGTTGCGTAACTGACAGCCAAAGTGGGACAGGCCCAAGACCCTGGCGAGGCGTAACGTCTCACCTCTAACAGCAGCAGTAACAGGCAAGCTATCGCCGAGCTTGGCCTGGGGCTCACGGTCATTCCCAGAGCGGGGCCAAGACCATTGGAGATAGACACAAAATGCCGGAGTAACTCAGCAGGACCGGCAGCATCTCTGGAGAGAAGCAATGGGTGACGTTTCAGGTCGAGACCCTTCTTCAGACTGATGAAGAGTCTCGACCCGAAACTTCATCCATTCCTTCTCTCCAGAGATGCTGCCGGTCCCTCTGAGTTACTCCTGCATTTTGTGTCTATCTTCAAATGACGTCACACCTTCCAGACGGCTGTGCGGACGCATGATGACGCACGGGACCGTTGCACGTCAGTCACTACCGGCCTGTCGCGTAAATGACGGCCAAGTGGGACAGGCCCTTAAGGGAAACCCTTTTAATGTCTGTGTGGTTCAGTTTCCTAAAGTCTAAGATTGATGAAATGAGAAGAGCATTTTTTTTAAATCCAGTTACTTAAATCCATTTATGATACTCGTTTGAGAAGGAACTGCAGATGCTGGAAAATCGCAGGTAGACAAAAATACTGGAGAAACTCAGTGGTTGTTGCAGCATCTACGGAGAGAAGGAATGGATGATATTTCGGGTCAAGACTCTACATCAATCTGAAGAAGGGTCTTGACCTGAATCGTCACCCATTGCTTCTCTCCAGAGATGCTGCTGGTCCCGCTGAATTACTCTGGCATTTTTGTCTAATATGATACTCGAGTCGGTTCTTCTTCTTCTTCTTCTTCTTGCGTGTGGCGTGCACAGTCTAAAGTTGTCGGACAACTTGTTCTATTTGATCTTATTTGATTGTGCACGCCGAGTTGATTGCATTCGTCGAAACAGGGCGGACCACGTGAAGGTTGCAATCTTCCACCCCCTTGAGTCGGTTAAACCATTGGTATGGTCAGCTGTTTAATATTTTCTGGAGAGTGTGGGTAGACAAGTCTGATTGGGGACTGTATCATATGCATGTCACTGTCCCAACTTGAAATTAATTAACCCAAAAAGTGCAAGCAGCAAACCTGAGTGGTCCTTGCACCTGTTAGAAGGATGAGCAATTTTGACAATAATGTTCCAACAGCTAACACTTATGGCATTATTATGGACTTTGAGTACTATCAGTACTTTTGAGAAAGGTTGATCTCAGAACGTTTTAGTTTAGTTTAGTTTTTTAATTTAATTTAAAGGTACAGTGCGGAAACAGGCCCTTCGGTCCAGCAAGCCCTCGTGACCAGAGATCCCCGCACACTAACACTATCCTACACACGAGGGATAATTTACCGATTCTTACTGGTCAATTATCCCATAAAGCTATACGTTTTTGCAGTCTGGGAGGAAATGGGAGCATCCGGAGAAAACCCACGTGGTCACAGGGAGAACGTACAAACTCCATGCAGACAGCATCCGTAGTCAGGATCGAACCCGAGTCACTGGTGCTGAGGCAGCAACTCCACCACTGTGCCATGCCAACGGGACAGTACATAAGAAACATGAAGAAACATCAATAAGAAACATTTAGGCAGGTATATGGATAGGACAGGTTTAAAGGGATACGAGTCAAATGCAGGCACGTGGGACTAGTGTAGCTGGGACATGTTAGTCGTGGGCAAGTTGGGCTGAAGGGCATGTTTTCATACTGTATGACTATGATATTACTGGAACATTTTAAATGGTTATTATTGTGAAAACAACCCAATTTCTCTGTTTCCATATCAATCCGCACCAATTAAGGGTTCTAGACACTGCAATATGTATAAGAAAATTTGAACTTTATCACTGGCATAATGTATAAATGGTGCAAAGTTCCTATTATGCTCTACAAGTTGAAAAGGTAAGAGGACAATTATATTTACCCTTTGGCTGAAAGCCAGATGATTTAACTGGTGGCGTGGTATTTTAATATTATGATTAGGTTTACAGCTCTCTTTAAATCTCAAAAGCTGTAGTTGCGTAACTAACCCAAAGGAACTTGGGATAGTTTGCAGCATGTTCCACATTACCTTATTGTGCTGTAATATGTTTTGTTTCCCCCTGGCGTCTTATTTACCTGCAATCAGGATCCACAGGCAACAGCTGCCCTGTCAGACCTTTTCCAATTTTACTTCTGCATCCAAGTTTAATTTTAGTTTAGAGATACAGAGTGGAAACAGGCCCTTCGACACACCGAGCCAGCGCCGACCAATGATCTCCACACACTTGCACTATTCCACACACACTTGGGACAATTTACAATTTTACCAAAGCCAATTAACCTACACACCCGCGAGTATTTATAGTGTGTGAGGAAACCGGAGCTCCCGGGTCACAGGGAGAATGTACAAACTACGTATAGACAGCACCGTAATCAGGATCGAACCCGAGTCTCTGGTGCTGTAAGGCAACAACTCTACTGCTGCACCACCGTGCTCACCAAGTATCGGTATTGGTACTACTATTGCTAGTGGGTTTTTTTTAAATCTTGTGGGGGTGGCTCAGTGGTAGATGGATGTGTTTGTGTCTTGGTGAAAGAAACCAATTGAAAAAGTAGTTTTTCAGTCATGAAGTCTATTTCCTTCACAGTACTAACCACATGATTAGTGAGAAGTGTTATATTGTCAAACCTCTTACACCTCTCCTTCAGTGGAATGTCAACTTTATGCAATTCAAAGAATGCTCATAATTATTTAGGGCGGCCCAGTAGCGCAGCAGTAGAGTTGCTGCTTTAAAGCGCCAGAGACCCGGGTTCGATCCTGATAACGGGTGATGTCTGTGCAGTGTTTGTACTTTCTCTTATGACCATGGGGGCTTTTTCTGGATGCTCCAGTTTCCTTCCACATGCCAAAGACGTGTGGGTTTGTAGGTTAATTGGCTTCTGTAAATTGTCCCTAGTGTGTAGAATAGGACCAGTGTAGGGAGTGATTGTCGTCCGGTGCAGACTCGGCGGGCTGTAGGGCTCCACGCTGTATCTCTAAACTAAACTAAACTAAACGTGACCATAATAAACAAATCTAAACTAAAATGCAAAGGCTTGTTCAAGCTGACTTGACATAGATCAGCCATGATTGAATGGCAGAGTAGACTTGATGGGTCGAATGGCCTAATTCTGCTCCTATCACTTATGAACTTATACCACAAAGAAATGAGGTTTAAGCAGGTAGACAAAAATGCTGGAGAAACTCAGCGGGTGAGGCAGCATCTATGGAGCGAAGGATATAGGCCAAAATCCTTCGTCAGACTGGAAGCAGGTTTGAGATAATGCAGGTTTTCATTTCTCATGGATACTCAAATCAATAATTCACAAGGTTGGTAGGAGGTGAAACCTCTGCAGAATAATTATCCGTCTCACCCCACTAGCATGAAGTAAAACATGACTCCAAGGTAAGGGAGTTGTTTCACTGGTGATTTCAATGTCCTCCCTTCCATACCAGCCTACAAAGCAGTTGGAAAATTCAATTTTCACCAATTGTAAAGAAAATTGTAATACAAAAAAAGGTTAGGATTGCAATAGCTACTTAAAATATCATCTGGCTATTGCATGGAAATGATCGAATGGGAGACTATATCCTGTATTACTGCAGCTGCGCAAAGTAAACCAAAGTGATTCCACCGCGTGGAGCCAGCAATGGCTGCCCCGCCAACAGTCTGTCTGTCCCTTCCTTCTTTTGTTGTTTTATATCAGGGGTTCCCAACCTTGTTCGTCCCATTTACCCCTGGATGAGATTTTTTTCCGTATCTGCACTGTGACCTAACATTGTGAAGTTGGCGGCCTTTGCTGGAGACCGACTTCGAGAGCTCCACCGGGGGAGTCTGTGGACTTGAACATTGTGGAGCTCGTGGTCAAAGGCCGACTTTGGGAACTCCAAGCCGCGGGTGCTTCGACCGCCCCGATGCAGGGGCTTCGACCAACGGGCTGCGAGAGCTTCGATCACCCCGATGGTTTGAATGCCCCGGGCGCGGGAGAATAAAGAGGAAGCAGTTCGGACCGTATTGCCTTCCATCACAGTGAGGAACGTGGGGAATCCCCTGTGGTGGATGTTTATGTAAACTTTTATGTAGTGTGTGTCTTGTTTTTTTTAGTATAGCTGTTTGGTAATTCGAATTACACTGTACCTTAATTGGTACATGTGACAATAAACTGCCCAAAGAAAATTGCCCAACGCATCACCGGTTCCACGCTCCCCTCCATTGAGTCTGTCCAAAGCAAGCGCTCTCTGCGGAGGGCGCTCAGCATCGCCAAGGACTGCTCTCACCCCAACCATGGACTGTTTACCCTCCTACCATCCGGGAGGCGCTACAGGTCTCTCCGTTGCCGAACCAGCAGGTCGAGGAACAGCTTCTTTCCGGCCGCTGTCACTCTATTAAACAACGTACCTCGGTGACTGCCAATCACCCCCCCCGGACACTTATTATTTATTTTTTTATTCAAATCGTTTGCTATGTCGCTCTTCAAGGGAGATGCTAAATGCATTTCGTTGTCTCTGTACTGTACACTGACAATGACAATTAAAATTGAATCTGAATCTGAATCTGAATCTGAAACTGACCTTGAAACCTTGAAACACGAGCAGCACACGGTACAAACGCTGCACAGCCATTTCCACATCTCCATCAACTCAACTCTTTACCTACATTTCCCCTCCCTATCTCAACAGAGTCACCTCTTACCCACTTGATTTCACTTGAGACATTTTCTTTCTACTCACAAAAAAACTGTCCCTTCATTCACACCTCACCCCTTTCAGCGGGATTCCTCCCTCAGCTTTTTTCCTTTCTTACCTTGATTTAAGTTTGGCCTCGCTTCTCCCTTCAGCAATTACGTTGTAACTTTGTCAGCACCCTTTATGCGGTGACTATTTGCATACCTTGGGTGTGCAAGCAAAGAATTTCACTAAGGTCGCGAATTAGGTAGTGAAAGTGGGACAGGGGCTATATAGCGCCAGGGACCCAGGTTTGATCCTGACTGCGGGTGCTGCTTGCACTGGGTTTCTACATTCCCCCCCTGTGACCGTGTGGGTTTGCTCCAGGTGCTCCGGTTTCCTCCCACGCTCCAAAGACGTACAGGTTTGTAGGTTCCGTAAAGATTGTAAATTGTCCCTAGTGTGTAGCATAGTGCTACTGTACAGGGTGATCACTGGTTGTTGTGGACTCGATGGGCCGAAGGGACAGTTTCCGTGCTGTATCTCTAAACTCCAAACTACACCAAATGTAATTCCGAATGTAACCGGAGAAAGGTGACAATTCCCAAAGTTGGATGCTACTTACGTAAGCAGTTTGGGCGAGCTCGGTCCCACAAGGCGTTCATTTGGCAGGTAAGTACGGCTGTGCCGAGAAGGTAGAAGCTCCATTTGCACTGGTATATCACGCTGCTTCCAAACCTGAAGCTTTGCAGGTTGTCTTCCTGCCCCATCCGAACAGCATTCTCCACAAATCCAGGATCGGTACAGTTCATTGCTGAAAGTCAACAGAGCAACAGTCAGATCTCATTAAACGATGGACCGTCAGAACCAAAGGACATCACCAAAAATACACTGGCTCCTCTGCAACATGGAGCGATAAAAGAACGTACCATGTTGGATTCGGCATTCCTCTGCCTAAGAGCCAATGGCTTATACTTCGCAATTTAGACTTTACACTTTAGAGATACAGCGTGGAAACAGGCCCTTCGGCCCACAAAGTCCGCGTCGACCAGCAATCACCCCGTACACTCGTTCTATCCTACACACACGGGACAATTCACAGAAACAGGAGTACCCAGGAAAACCTATGGGGGTCAAAGGGAGAATGTAGAATCTCCATACAAATAGCATCCATTGTCAGGATGGAACCTGGGTCACTGGTGCTGTGAGGCAGCAACTCTACCACTGTGCCACTGTGCTACTGCATAACACTGCCAGCATTTCTGTAGAATTTTAACATGACACCTTTTCTGTCCAAATGGAACCAAGCATTAATCGGAAACAGGTTACGCTGATGTAACCCATCTCCAAATGAGTTCATTACTATTCCAGCTTGTTCTGCAACTGCTGTAAATCACCCACAGAGTCTATTTCTTTCATGCAGAGGTGTGAGTAATTCCGACAAAGATCGCAACAGTAATCTCCGCTTGACTCTAATCCAAGCACTTCAATATCTTCAGTATGTATTCATCTTGGGCTGTTGTCTTAACTGGACAATAACACATCTGCAGTACCCATGCTGATGAAGATATTGCCCCCCCCCCCCCCGGGTGTGTATTTATATACACACATACAGTATGCATATATGTGTGTGTATATGGGTATACTGCGTGTGTGTGTGTGTGTGTGTGTGTGTATATATTTTATAAATACAGTATCCCCATATATACATAAATGCATATGCGTACTGTGTGTGTATATCTACATATTATCTATATATATTACTAAACCTCTCATCTTGTTTGTTTGTATGCATGCGTGCATGCGTTGATGTGATATCCCGAAACCTTGCCAAAACAGTACATGATAGTGTTCCAGTTTTTGGCACACCTTACTCACCGTTGTCCTGGGATGTACTTTAAACAAGTTTCATTCGGATTGATGTTATATTTTAAAAGTTATTGACATTTTAAACTTTACACAAAAACAATTTCAAACCACTATTCGACTTGCCCTGTCCGTCAGCCATGTTACAATGATGTCACAATGGGATCCCAAATCTCATTTACATTTAAAAAATCGCGATTTTCAAAAGAACTCAGTGTTAATGAAATTCTTCAGTTCTCATTAAAAGTTAACATTGTGTTCAGGTTATTTTAAAGAAAAATTGCGATTGTCATTGTGGGGGGGGGGGGGGGGGGGAGATAGGGGGGAGGTGTGAGAAGTGGGGGAGCAGGGGGGGGTTAGAGGGAGAGGAGGGGGGTAGGGGTGGGAGTGGTAGGGGAAATTGGGAGAGGTGAGGAGGGAGAGCCGGGAAGAGGGAGAATAAAGGGAGAGGAGGGGGGAGTGGGGAAGGTAGTGAGTGGGGGACAGGAAGAAGAGGGCAGTGGGGGAAGTGAGGAGGAGGGAGAGTGGGTGAGTGGAATAGGGGAGATGAGGAGTGGGGGAAGCAGGGAGATAGAGGGAGAGGAGGGGGGTAGGGAGGGGAGAGGGGTTATGGAGGGACGGCGGGATTGACTGAGTGTAGGGGAAAGGAGAGGAGAGAAAGGAGAGGGAGAGAGTGAGAGAGGGAGTGAGGTGAGGGAGGGAGGGAGAGTGAGGGAGGGAGAGGTGAGTGGAGAAAGGTGAGGTGAGGGAGAGGAGAGAGGTGAGGGGAGAGAGGTGAGAGGTGAGGAGGAGAGGAGAGGGAGGGAGAGGTGGGAGGGAGAGGTGAGGGAGGGAGAGGTGAGGGAGGGAGAGGGGAAGGGGAGGAGAAGAGGGGAAAGATGATGAGGGGGAATGGAGGAGGATAGGGGTAGGAAGAGAGATGGCGAGGCCCAGTTGGGGGAGGATTGTCATGACTCGTGTCACAACGGAGATCTCTGGCGTCACAATGGGAACCCGTCAGCTGTGCCTGCATAGTTGGGGCTATGGGTAAGTGGTAGAATATTTTGTTGGGGGACGGGGCGCAATGGGTCAGCACTTGGTCTAATTATATATTTTTTTTTTCTCATTTATTATATTGTTTACAGAGTACTGTGTTTACATATACTATTGTGCTGCTGGAAGTAAGAATTTCATTGTTCTGTCTGGAACATATGACAATGAAACACTCTTGACGACTATTTATGGCCCCTTTGACCTTGGTTCATCTCATTTCCCTTCTTTAAAATTGTGCCATTATTTGATTTTCTCCATTGTTTGTGAACGCATACATAATGATTGCACATTGAGATTAAAAATAAACCATAATCTTTTAATGTTAGATGAAGAAGGGGGAAGAGGAATTATTTTATTATTTTTTCCATTGTATTCCTTATTTCTGTCAGCCCAATTAATTATGTGTAGGAAGGAATTACAGATGGTACACAAAAATGCTGGAGAAACTCAGTGGGTGCAGCAGCATCTATGGAGCGAAGGAAATAGGTAACGTTTCGGGCTGAAACCCTTCTTCAGACTACTAGGGGGTGGCAGGGAGAAGGAAGGAAAAAGGAGGAGGGGGAGCCCGAGGGCTGAGGAAGGGGAGGAGACAGCAAGGGCTAACAAAATTGGGAGAATTCGATGTTCATGCCCCCAGGATGCAGACTCCCCAAGCGGAATATGAGGTGCTGTTCCTCCAATTTCCGGTGTTGCTCGCTCTGGCCATGGAGGAGACCCAGGACAGAGAGGTCGGACGGGGAATGGGAGGGGGAGTTGAAGTGCTAAGCCACCGGGAGGTCAGGTAGGTTCTTGCGGACCGAGCGGAGGTGTTCGCCGAAACGATCGCCTGACCTCCGCTTAATCTCACCGATGTAGATCACCTGACATCTAGAGCAGCGGATGCAGTAGATGAGGTTGGAGGAGATACAGGTGAACCTCTGTCGCACCTGGAACGACTGCTTGGGTCCTTGAATGGAGTCGAGGGGGGAGGTAAAGGGACAGGTGTTGCATCTCTCGCGGTTGCAACGGAAAGTGCCCGGGGAGGGGGTGGTACGGGAGGGAAGGGAAGAATTGACAAGGGAGTTGCGGAGGGAGCGGTCTTTGCGGAAGGCAGACATGGGGGGAGATGGGAAGATGTGGCGAGTGGTGGGGTCACGTTGGAGGTGGCTAAACTGACAGAGGATTACTTGTTGTATGTTACGGCTGGTGGGGTGAAAGGTGAGGACTAGGGGGCTCTGACCTTGTTGCGAGTGCAGGGATGGGGAGAGAGAGCAGTGTTGCGGGGTATGGAAGAGACCCTGGTGCGAGCCTCATCTATGGTGGAGGAGGGGAACCCCTGTTCCCTGAAGAATTTCAGATGCCCTGGGGTGGAACGCCTCATCCTGGGAGCAGATGCGGCATAGACAGAGGAATTGGGAGTAGGGGATGGAGTCCTTACAGGAAGCAGGGTGGGAAGAAGTGTAGTCCAGATAGCCATGGGAGTCAGTGGGTTTATAGTGGATGTCGGTCAGAAGTCTATCACCTGAGATGGAGATAGTGAGGTCAAGGAATGGTAGGGAAGTGTCGGAAACACTCTCTTCCATACCCCGCTTTCTATAAGTATAAATTGTCTCTAGTGTGTGTAGGATAGTGTTAATGTGCAGGGATCGCTGGTCGGTGCAGACTCAGTAGGCCGAAGGGCCAGTTTCCGCACTATATCTATGAACTAAACTAAACTCAGCAGGGCAGTCAGCATCTCTGGAGAGAAAGAATGGTTGACGTTTTGGATCGACACCCTTCTTCAGACTGAGAGTCAGGGGAGAGGGAGTCTAAATATATGGAAGGGTAAGGTGTGAAAATACAGATCAAAGGGGACGATCATCAAGGAAATGTAGAATAGAAATGATTGATGCAGAATGGAATGAACATTGAAATATATGAGCATTTCTATATTCACCCATATAGCAAAAACATTTTTGATGCCTCTCAGTAAAGCAGAACAGATGAAATATTTAATGAGTTTATTTATCTGGTTGATAACAATGTTACTTTTTATATTTTACGATCTCACGCATGGCTTGTCTATTTGCCGAAGCAGAAAAGATAATCAAGTTTACCTGTCAAACCCTTAATTAATTTCAATGTTTGCATCACAGCTAAGAACGTTCACGCCTAAGATGTTTAAATCAATGCTCTCCGAGTTCACCATTTTGAAAGTGCGTTGGACTGTGAAGTTCTATCTTATACAACACCCATATATATGCAACTGTACCCTTTGTAGCAGAGCAAACACAATTACAGTGGCAAAGGAATACAGTAGTGTAATGCTAATGTATGGGGCGATCGCAGATCGGCACGGACAGTCCGCCAGAGGATTGCGAGAATATTTGAGTTCAAGAGCAAGGAGGTCCTACTGCAGTTGTATAGGGCCCTGGTGAGATCGCACCTGGAGTATTGTGTGCAGTTTTGGTCTCCTAATTTGAGGAAGGGCATTCTTGCTATTGAGGGAGTGCAGCGTAAGTTCACCAGGTTAATTCCTGGGATGACGGGACTGATATATGTTGAAAGGATGGGTCGACTGGACTTGTATTCACTGGAATTTAGAAGGATGAAAGGGGAGCTTATAGAAACATGTAAACTTTTTAAGGGATTGGACAGGATAGATGCAGGAAAATTGTACTCAATGTTGGGAGAACCCAGAATCAGGGGGTCACTGTTTAAGAATAAGGGGTTGGCCATTTAGGACTGAGATGATGAAAATCTTTTTCACCTAGAAAGTTGTGAATCTGTGTAATTATCTGCCACAGAAGACAGTGGAGGCCAATTTACTGGGTTTTTCAAGAGAGAGTTAGATTTAGCTCTAAGGGCTAACGGAATCAAGTGATATGGGGAAAAAGCAAGAACGGGGTACTGATTGTCGATGATCAGCTATTTGAAACATAGAAACATAGAAAATAGGTGAAGGAGGAGGCAATTCGGCCCTTCATGCCAGCACCGCCATTCATTGTGATCATGGCTGATCGTCCCCTATCAATAACACGTGCCTGCCTTCTCCCCATATCCCTTGATTCCTCTAGCCCCTAGAGCTCTATCTAACTCTCTCTTAAATCCATCCAGTGATATGGCCTCCACTGCCCTCTGTGGCAGGGAATTCCATAAATTCACAATTCTCTGGGTGAAACAGTTTTTTCTCACCTCAGTCTTAAATGGCCTCCCCTTTATTCTAAGACTGTGGCCCCCTGGTTCTGGACTCGCCCAACATTGGGAACATTTTTCCTGCATTTAGCTTGTCCAGTCCTTTTATAATTTTAAATGTTCCTATTAGGTTCCCCCTCATCCTTCTAAACTCCAGTGAATACAAGCCTAGTGTTTTCAATCTTTCCTCATACGACAGTCCCGCCATCCCAGGGATCAATCTGTTGAACCTACGCTGCACTGCCTCAATCACAAGGATGTCCTTCACCAAATTAGGAGACCAAAACTGTACACAATACTCCAGATGTGGTCTCACCAGAGCCCTATACAACTGCAGAAGAACCTCTTTACTCCTATACCGAAATCCTCTTGTTAAGAAGGCCAACATTCCATTAGCTTTCTTCACTGCCTGCTGTACCTGTAAGCCAACTTTCAGTGACCGGTGTACAAGGAAACCCAGGCCTCACTGCACCTCCCCCTTACCTAACCTAAGCCCATTATCATATTGAATGGCGGTGCTGGCTCGAACGGCT
The DNA here is from genome assembly GCF_028641065.1 of Leucoraja erinaceus. Classification (NCBI taxonomy): domain Eukaryota; kingdom Metazoa; phylum Chordata; class Chondrichthyes; order Rajiformes; family Rajidae; genus Leucoraja; species Leucoraja erinaceus. The sequence goes on from NC_073381.1 coordinate 87,143,084, forward strand.
GAATGGCCTACTCCTGCACCAATTTTCTATGTTTCTATGTCTGTTTCCGTGCTGTATCAGTGAATATAAACACATTATTCACAATTCATTTCCCAATGGGCTTAAGAAAGGCCTACTTGGATTCTGGATGTTTTAGAGTCCAAATTGTCATTCACCTTGAGAAGTAAAGAGAATGTATAAGCACTGTCGTTTGCAGCAGTAAAGCAACACAGCATATAGAAGATGACTTCTTTGGAGATAGGTTTTTTCTCCTGCCAAACACAGTCTTTGCCTCATGATTGTTGGCTGAGCCTCAAGCAGTGTTCAAATGGCCAAACATAAAGCTCAAAGTATTGTGCTGATGTTAACACAGATTGAAACTGCTATCTGTAAATAACCTGTGTCTCTAGTTTAGTTTAGAGATACATCATGGATAGAGGCCCTTTGACCCACCAAGTACACACAGACCAGCGACTACTTGTATACGTGTCAACAGAAACCAATTCACCTACAAACCTACACATCTTTGGAATGTGGGAGAAAACTGGAGCACCTGAAGAAAACCTATGCAGTCACAGGGAGAACGTACAAACTCCTCACAGACTACACCCAAGGTCAGGATTGTCAAGGCGTCCATACCAACAAGATGCATCACCTAAAGTAGTCATAGTTTAACCCTTCAGGTTAAGTAGAATGAGATCTTTCTCTTGATTTGACTTCCCTCCAAAGTGTGAAATTATTTGCATTTAAAATATTCTGACCACACTAGAGGTAATTATCACTTTTGATCTTAGCAATCAGCAGGCAATAACATATGCACCATCCTTCTTTGTGTTTGTAATAGTGTTTTCAAAAGCCGAGACGTTTGATTTGTGATGAAAATACAGCAGACGGCCAAGCCCGTCAATGGACTGCTGTGATTTCCCTTCCCAGCAACTTCAACATAAAGGACAATCAACAAAAAGGGGAACAGATGGCCCATCCAATCTTGCCAATCTCACATCACTGCCAAGGAGCTCATAATGTTAATTATGTGCTCCTTTCTCATGAGCAGTGTTGCATATAGTGCCTTCCACCTATTCACGTTTCAATCCATTTTTCATTGGACTCTGCCTGTCTATCTATTACTAAGTGTTTCAGATCTTCTTACATCCTCGGGGGAATTCAATAGGTTTCTTTATCCGTGCTGCTTTATAGTCATAGGAGTCATAAAGTCATACAGCGTAGAAACAGGCCCTTTGACCCAAAACGCCCACACCGACCATCATGTCATCATCTACACTACATCTAAACGTGCCTGCATTAAGCCCATATCGTTCTAAACCTATCCTATCCATGTACCTGTTCAAGAAGGAACTGCAAATGCTGGAAGATCGAAGGTACGGAAAAATGCTGGAGAAACTCAGCGGGTGCAGCAGCATCTATGGAGCGAAGGAAATAGGCAACGTTTCGGGCTGAAACCCTTCTTCAGACTGATGTCAGGTATCCATGTACCTGTCTACATGTTTCATAAACGCTGTGCTAGTACCTGCTCAGACATTACGACAATGCTTACATTTCCTGGTCCAATATTCAAATGCAAAACCATTGACGTGAAATATAAATTCTTGCTTTTTCTTTTGTTGTACATATTGGCTGACTTAAAATGAGCCTGAAGGGCTTTTTTTACACAAAGGATGGTGGGTACATGGAACAACCTGCCGAAGGAGATAGTAGAGGCTGGTATCATCACAACATTTAAAAAACATTCAGACAGGTACATGGATAGGACAGGTTTAGAGGGATATGGGCCAAACACAAGCAGGTAGGATGAGCGTAGATGGGACATACTGGTCAGCTTGGGCAAGTTGGGCTGATGGGCCTGTTTCTGCGCTGTATGACTCGATGACTCACTCAGAATTTCCAGTTTTGTTTTAAGTTTACTATTTCCTTAATGTTTGGTAACAATATCTCCCAATATCTCCCACAGTTAATAGCGGTATCAATGGTGTTGTTTCAGACTTGAAATAACTTACAACTTACAATAAAAATGTTTTATACCGGTTCACACATGTTTCACTTGGTGTATATTTATCCCACAAAGATCTACTACATTCTTCAGTAAACAATGAAGCATTGCATTCAAATGGTCAATAACACTGATACTAGTTAACCTTGCTTGGTCCTTACAAATGAAAAAAAAGTGTCACAGAGTCATACAACGGAGAAACAGGCCCTTCAGTCCACCATGTTTAGCTTGGTTTAGTTTTAAGATACAGAGTAGAAACAGGCCCTTCTGCCCATCGAGTCCACACCAACCAATGACCCCACACACTAACACTAGGGACAATTTACAATTTTACTGAATCCAATTCACCTACAAACCTGTACGTCTTTGGAGTGGGAGGAAACCGGAGCACCCGGAGAAAACCCATGCGGCGGTCACAGGGAGAATATACAAATGCCATACGGACAGCACCAATAGTCAGGATGGAACGTGGAAATCTGCTGTTGTAAGGCAGCAACTCTACTGCTGCGCTACCATGCCACACTTTGGCTTTTCTGTCTATTAAACACATGCATATGTACAAGTTATCTGTCTAATAATTGCTTATTTCTCAATTATGCTTGCTCAACAGGAATCTAATTTGATCATATTTCTGTTCCCATTTAGTCACTGGTGACTAGTGCCTGATGTATTGGGCCACCCTGGTCTACAATGTATTAAAAGCCAAAATAATTACCTTTACAGAATGAATTATTTAAATTTGGAAGTTCAGAAAGCAACCAACCTAATGAGAAATCATACGAAGCATTGTGGGTAAAGCACATTGATCAAATTGGATGTCATGTGTTTTTAATAGATTAAGCATTCCTGCTTCTCTATCTTGGATGCTTCACTTGTTATTGACTGCTACAGATACAATGCATTCAAAAAGTATTCAGACCCCTTCACATTTTCCAAATTTTCTTACATTACAGCCTTATTCTAAAATGGATGAAATTCTTTTTTTTTAAATCATCAATCTACACACAATACCTCAGAATAAAAAAGTGAAAACAGGTGTTTAGAAATGTTTGCAAAGTAATTAAAAAGAAATAACTGAAATATTACATTGACATAAGTATTCAGACCCTTTAGTCAGTACTTTGTTGAGGCACCTCTGGCAGTGATTACAACCTCGTCTTCTTGGGTATGACGCTACAAGCTTGGCACACCTGTATTTGGGCAATTTCTCCCATTCTTCTCTGCAGATCCTCTCAAGCTCTTGTCAGGTTGGATGGGGAGTGTCAATGCACAGCTATTTTCAGGTCCCACCAGAGATGTTCGATCGAGTTCAAGTCCGGGCTCAGACTGGGCAACTCAAGGACATTCATAGACTTGTCACAAACCAACTCCTGCGTTGTCTTGGCTGTGTGCTTAGGGTCGTTGTCCTGTTGGGAGGTGAACCTCCGCCCCAGTCTGAGGTCCAGAAAACTCTGGAGCAGGTTTTCATCAAGGATCTCTCTGTACTTTGCTCCATTCATCTATCCCTTGATCCTGACCAGTCTCCCAGTTCCTGCCGCTGAAAAACATCCCCACCGCATGATGCTGCCACCACCATGCTTCACTGTAGGTATGGTATTGGCGATGCCTGGTTGGCATTCAGGCCAAAGTGTTCATCAGACTAGAGAATCTTGGTTTCATCAGACCAGTGAATCTTGTTTCTCATGGTCTGAGAGCCCTATATGTGCCTTTTGGCAAACTCCAAGTGGGCTGTCAATGCCTTTTATTGAGGAGTGGCTTCCGTCTGGCCACTCTACCATAAAGGCCTGATTGGTGGAGTGCTGCAGATATAGTTGTCCCTCTGGAAGGTTCTCCCATCTCCACAGAGGAACTCTGGAGCTCTGTCAGAGTGACCATCGGGTTCTTGGTCACCACCCTGACCAAGGCCCTTCTCCCCCGGTTGCTTAGTTTGGCCGGGTGGCCAGCTCTATGAAGAGTCCTTGTGGTTACAAAGTTTTTCCATTCAAGAATGACGGAGGCCACTGTGCTCATCAGGACCTGCAATGCTGCAGAAATTGTTCTATACTCTTCTCCAGATATGTGTCTCGACACAATCCTGTCTCGGAGGTCTACGGACAATTCCTTCATCTTCATGGCTTGGTGTTTACTCTGACATGCACTGTCAGTTGTGGGACCTTATATAGACAGGTGTGTGCCTTTCCAAATCATATCCAATCAATTCAATTTACCACTGGTGGACCGATCAAGTTGTAGAAAGATCAAGGAAAATCAATGGAAACAAGATGAACCCAAGCTCAATTTTGACCGTCATAGCAAAGGGATTGAATACTTATGTAAATGTGCTATTTCAGTTATTTCTTTTTAATTATTGCAAACATTTATAACCACCTGTTTTCGCTTCTTCATTCTGGGGTATTGTGTGTAGATTGATGATAAAAAAAAAAGAAGAATTTAATCCATTTTAAAATAAGGCTGTAACGTAACAAAATGTGGAAAAAGTGAAGGGATCTAAATACTTTCTGAATGCTATGTTTGTGTTCAAACGGTAGGTATCAGAGAGTCAGAGTCATACAGCATGGAAACAGGCCACTTCACCCAATCTGTCCATGCAAACCAAGGTGTCTCATCTATACTAGTCCAACCTGCCTGCATTTTGACCATATGCCTCTAAACTTATCCTATCCATGTTTCTTAAATGTTACGATAATACCTGCCTCAACTACCTCCTCCAGCAGCTCGTTCCATATCCTACTACACATTGTGTGAAAAAATTCTCGCTTAGGCTCCTATTAAATTTATCTCCTCTGACCATGTCCTCTGGTTCTAGATTCCCCTACTTTGGGTAAAAGACTGTGCATTTAACCTATTTATGCCCCTCATGATCTTATATACCTCTATAAGAATACCCCTTCTCCTCCTGCATTCCAAGGTATAAAGTCCGAGCCTGCTCAATCTCTCCCTATGCCTCAGGACCTCGAGTCCTGGCAACATCTTCATAATTCTTCTCTGCACCTTGTCCAACTTAAAAAACACTTTTCTATAACAACGTGACCAAAACTGATCAACGCTCCAAATGTGCCTTACCAATGTCTTTTCCAACTGTAACATAACATCCCAACTTCTATACTCAATACTCTGACTGATGAAGGCCAAGGAGCGGAAAGCCTTCTTGAACACCCTATCTACCTGTGATGCCACTTTCAAGGAACTGTGCACTTACACTCCTATCGATATGGAATTATTTTATTGTTCCTTTCACCTTCTAATGAATAAATATGATGTCAGAAATTCAGAACATTAGAAGAAAGTTGAGTAGTTTGTAATATGTTGAACCTAAGAGCTTATTTACTGGGAAAGCATGATGGGAAAAGAGGCCAACAATTAAGGATGGTAGGAAAGGCAAAAAATTGACATATCAGGTGTAAATTCCACATGTACCAGGAAACAGGTTAAACTTTGATCAATGGTGAGTCCCTTAAGGACCTGTCCCACTGTACGAGGTAATTCAAGAGTTCTCCCGAGTTTCCCCTGATTCGAACTCGGAGAGTTATGGTAATAGCCGCTCGTAGGTACTCGGGGGTCTCGTGGACATTTTTCAACATGTTGAAAAAATATCATGAGCTTACTGCATTTCCCGAGTACCTGCCGTTAGCGTTACGAGCCGCTAAGAGACGTCCCGAGCTCCGACGAACCCGCTACATACATTCTACGTACTTACCACGAGTTAGATTTTTTTTTTTAACTCGGGAGAGCTCTTGGGTAAACTCATATAGTGGGACAGGCCCTTTAAAAGGTGAAAGGTGTAAAATCTACATTTACATATTGTGGGAATATAAAAATGCCGTGGGTGCTGCGAATCTTAGAAGCACTTTGGGTTCTTTCAGAGTGTTTCCCATCGTGCACTGTTAAGGAATGGGCCAGTCGGCAACATTCCCTGATGGACATCTCGCACTGCTGAGAGATCAACAAGGTTCGGACAGACCAAAGGGCGTCTTTCACCGAGTTGCGGCCCTTCCAGCAGCCAGTTGCCAGACTACTGGAGTACGTGTTGACGGATTCACGGAAAGCTGGTGCGGCCAATGGCAAGGCTATGTGGGGCGGACCACAGTTTAGGAACCTTCTGTTGCTGCACTTTGGGGGGGGGGGGGGGGAGTAAGGTCTGGTGGAAGCACACCTCAAACAAGGGAAAGGATATCACCCCAGCAGGCACATGAGTGGCAAAGGTGCCGGGTATAGTGATAGGCTTGTGACTAAATATTACGCTAATTAATATATGTGTAGGAAAGAACTGCAGGTCATGGCTTACATCAAAGATAGCCACAAAAGGTTGGCGTAACTCAGCATCTGTGGATAGAAGGAATATGTGTATAGCCACTGAGAGTGTCCAAAGAGTTTTTGCACTATTTTTATTTTGTATCCATTTGTTAGTACCTGTATTCTGAATTGTTTAATCTTGGGGGGAAAAAAGGTGCTGTATCTCTAAAATCTACAGTAAAGGCGAAAGCATGTTTTTTCAGAGCCATGGCTGGTACCCTATTATAGATTTCATTGAGGCAAGTAGTCACACTAAATGTGATGGAATAAGATATTCTCTGGCTTGTTAGCAGAGAGAGTTATGCAAGTAGACAGAAACTACTTCAGGTTTAAGTCAATCGATGATCTCACCCACAAAGTTTAACCTTGTGAATGTCAATATAGCCTTCACTCTGCAATCTTTACAAACACATCACGTTTAATAGTTATGCCAATGACGTTTAGCTGAGTCTAACAGAAACTTATAAAATGAACCCTCTCTGTCTATTCCTGCATTCTTACATGCCTGAAACCTCAAAGGTATTCGTGGTTAGTTTAGTTTAGTGTCAAGTATAGTGAGGTACAATGAAAAGCTTTTTGTTGTGTGCTAACCAGTCAGCAGAAAGATGATATACGATTACAATCGAGCCGTCCAGTGTGCAGATGATGATAAAGGGAGTAATGCTCAGTGCAACATAAAGTCCAGTGGAGTCTGATTAAAGATAGTCTGAGGGTCTCCAGTGTGGTAGATGGTAGCTCAGGACCATTTTCTCGTTGGTGATAGGATGGTTCAGATGTCCGATGACTGGAAATAAACTGTTTGTGAATCTGGAGCTGTGTGTTTTTACACTTTTGTACCTTCTGCCTGGTGGAAGAGGGCAGAAGAGGGGAGAAGAGGGAGTGACCGGGGTGGGTTCTGTCCGTGACTATGTTGCTGGCCTTGCCGAGGCAGCATGAAGTGCAGATGGAGTCAATGGAAGTTGGTTTGTGTGATGGTCTGGACTGCGACCACAAACTAACATTTCATGAGAACCTGAGGCAATGTCTGCACGTCCTTGCACATGGATTGTAACCAGTGTTGCCGATGACGTGGGCTTTTGCATGGTGAATAATTCCTATCTAAGCCAACGGGAATGGGAAGGAGGGAGAAGAATAAAGGGACGTACCTTTAGAAAGGAGAGGACGAGGAATTTCTTTAGTCAGAGGGTGGCCAATCTGTGGAATTAATTGAAAACATCGGACTGGCTGCGGAGGCCACAAATAGGCCCCGACCTCGGGTGTTTCACAGAGGAAGACGACTGAAACTTTCTGGTGCCTTTCCCCACAGTGGAAAATGTTGATTCTGTTGTGGGGGGACGTTCTTGTTGAATTCTATAATGGGTTGTATCATTTTTATTTTTTTTAAATTTTTCTATGGATAATAATAATAATAATCATCTTTATTGTCATTGTACAAGACAACGAAATTTTGTTGGAGCAGTCCTCCAGCTGCACAGGAATATGAGTATAAAATATGTTTAAAAAGAACTATTAAAAAAATTAGACTATAAACATATAGGAGTATGGGCGGGTGTGTGAGAGAGAGGGGGGGGAATCAGTGTGGGAGGGGGATAGAGTTCAGTAGTGTCACAGCTCTATGGTAGAAGCTGTTTTTTAGTCTTGTCGTGCGGGCGCTCAGTGTCCTGTATCGTCTTCCTGAGGGCAGGGGGGTGAAGAGGCAGTGTCCAGGGTGTGTGCTGTCTCTAATGATGCCCTTGACCCTCCGGATGCAGCGGGTCCGGTAGATGTCCTCCAGTCTGGGGAGCTGGGTGCCAGTGATCCTCTCAGCAGTCTTAATGACGCGTTGGAGAGCTTTCCTGTTCTCTGCGGTGCAGCCAGAGTACCATACTGTGATGCAGTATGTGGGAACTGACTCGAATGCTGACCTGTAGAAGCTCACCAGCAGCTGTTGTGGGAGACGTGCCCTCTTCAAGCACCTCAGGAAGTGAAGCCTTTGAAGTCCTTTCTTGGCCGTCGCCCTGATGTTGACGGTCCAGGTCAGGTCGTGGCTGATGTTGACCCCGAGGTACCTGATGTTCTGCACAGCCTCCACTGTCTCGCCGTTAATGGTGATGGCTGATGGACGAAGGTCTTCGGTCTCCTCCTGAAGTCCAAGATCATCTCCTTTGTTTTTGCTGCGTTGAGGATCAGGTTGTTCTCACGGCTCCAGCTCACCAGGTTCTCTACCTCTGTCCTGTAGGCGGCCTCGTTGTTACACGTGATCCTGCCCACTACGATGGTGTCATCTGCAAACTTTAATATGGTGTTGGCCTCGTGGGTGGGTTTGCAGTCGAGAGTGTAGAGGGAGAAGAGGAAGGGGCTCAACACACAGCCCTGTGGTGCACCGATGTTCAGGGTGATGCTGGAGGAGACCTGCCTCCCCATGCGCACAGTCTGTGGTCGGCCGGTGAGAAAGTCCAGGACCCAGCTGCTCAGGTGTGTGTTGAGGCCCAGGTGGTCCAGCTTGGTGACTAGTTTATGGGGGGGGATGGTGTTAAAGGCGGAGCTATAATCTATAAATAGCATCCGCACATAACTGTCCCGCTGGTCAAGGTGTGTCAGGGTGAAGTGGAGGGCCAGTGACATTGCGTCCTCCGTCGACCTGTTTGCCCTATAGGCAATGTACGGAAACTTAGTTTTTTGTTCTATGTAAAGCATTTTGGTTTCAACGCGAGTTGATTTAAACGTGCTATATAAATAAAATGTACTTACTTACTTGCTTACATTGCCACTGGCGGCTGTGGAGGCCAAGTCATTGGGTATTTTTAAAGCAGAGATAGTTAGGTTCTTCATTTTTAAGGGTGTCAGAAATGATGGGGAGAATGGGGTTGAGAGGGAAAGATAGATCAGCCATGATTGAATGGCAGAGTCGACTTGATGTGCTAAATGGCCTCATTCTGCTCCGATAACTTATGTACATTTATGAATGTTGTACAAAATGAAATGGAACCTTGAAACAGTGAACGAGGAAGAAATAACAACTATGAGAGGTTTTCTTGTGGGGATAGCATTGACCTTATTGAAACTTACCAAATAGTGAATGGCCTGGAAAGAGTGGATGTGGAAAGGATGTTTCCACTAGTGGGAGAGTCTAGGACCAGAGGTCACAGCCTCAGAATAAAAGGATATACCTTTAGAAATGTGATGAGGATAAATTTCTATAGTCAGAGGATGTTGAATCTGTGGAATTCATTGTCACAGAGGGCTGTGAAGGCCAAGTCAATGGATATTTTCAAGGTGGAGATTCTTGATTAGCAAAGGTGTCAGGGGATATGGGAAGAAGGCTGGAGAATAGGGTTGAGAGGAAAAGATAGATCAGCCATGATTGAATGGTGGAGTAAAATTGATGGGCAAAATGACCTAATTCTGCTCCTATGACTTATGGACCATAAAAAGTCAGCACTTAGCATTGAAAACAAGATGATTCAAACCCTACATGGTGGAACTATCTCTCCAGGTTAAAATACATACGGCAAAGTGTACAGGTGCTGTTCTTACCTTGACATGTTGGGACCGGGCTGCTCCACTGCCCATTAGCTCGACACTGAGCCCGCAGTGCCCCCTGGGGCAGGTACCCCTTACTGCAGGTGAAGTTGACAACATCATTGAGATTGAACTGAGTGCCATTCGTTCTGCCAGGAACTGGATTGCCAGGATGCCCACATGTGATCGCTGAAACAAAGTCAGGGTAGACAGTGTTAACAGAGGAACAGAAATAAACTGATCAAAACCATTAACCTTAAACATGTCTTGAACATTGAATCATTCGATTTCAGGTAAGCCACACCCTCTGTCCCTTTATCTCTCTTATGGTCCACAAACACACACACAAAGACACAGACACAACGACATATGCATACGCACACACATACACATGGGGGTTAGGCATCACCTGTGGTATGCACGCATTTTTCTGTCAGTCTATCTATCTGTCTATAAACATATCTATATATATAAAGAGACACACGTACACAATCACACACATACATGCACACACACACATGCACCTTTCTTCCAACAAAACCTTTCTTCATCAGCCTCCTATCATCTTGTCTCTTTCCCATCCTTAAACTACACCATCATTCCCGTCATCTTCACACCATCACCACCCTCCCCTCATTGTACTACGGGGGAGGGGGGTCTCCAAGAACAAAGAGGGACAAACATGACTCTAATTAGCACTTTTGCAACTTTATGGCGTCGGAAACGTGGCAACTCGTTGTGTACATTGTGCAAAACAAAGAATTTCATTGCACCTGGGTACAAGTGACAATAAAGAATTATTAAATGATTGAATTGAACCCTCCCCTTCCTCTGCTGTTCCAATTTACCAGCATCCCTCTTTTTTTAGCTCCATTCTTTCTAAATCTTCAGAGTTTACAGAAGTTGGCGGCACGGTGGCACAGCGGTAGAGCTGCTGCCTCACAGCGCCAGAGACCCGGGTTCAATCCTGACCACGAGTACTCTCTGTGCAGAGTTTGTACATTTGCCCTGGGTTTTCTCCGGGTGCTCCATTTTCCTCCCACACTCCAAAGACATACCCCGAGTGTAGGATGTGAAAGTGGGATGACAGATCTAGTAGTCGACGCTGACTCAGTGGGCCGAAGTCTCCGCTTCCATACTGTTTCTCTATATTAAACTAAAATGGGCAGCACAGTGGTGCACTGGTAGAGCTGCTGCCTCACAGCACCAGTTACCCGAGTTTGTTCCTGACTACAGGTGCTGTCTGTATGGAGTTTGCACGTTCTACTTGTGACAGCATGGGTTTTCTCCAGGTGCCCCGGTTTCCCTCCAGATACCAAAGATGTGCAGGTTTGTCGGCTAATTGGCTTTGGTAAAATTGTAAATTATCCCTAGTGTGTAGGATAGTGCTTGTGTACGGGGTGATCTCTGACTCTGTGCGCTTACTTGATCAATTCCTCTCATGATTTTATACACCTCTCTAAGATCACCCCTCATCCTCCTGCGCTCCAAGGAATAGAGTCCTAGCCTGCTCAACCTCTCCCTATAGCTCCTGCTATAGTCCTGGCAACATCCTCGTGAACCTTCTATGCATTCTTTCGGGCTTGGAAACTTATTTTCTATAACATGGTGCCCAAAACTGAACACATTACTCTAAATGTGGCCTCATCAACGACTTATATAACTGTAAGCTGGAAGGGGTGCAGAGGTATAAGAAGATATTACCAGGACTCGAGAGCCTGAGCTATAGAGAGAGGTTGGGTGGCTTGGACTTTATTCCTAGCAGCGCAGGAGGATGAGGAGTGATCTTATGGAGGCATACAAAATCATGAGAGGAATAGATTGGGTAAATGCAGTCTTTTACCCAGAGTAGGGGAATTAAGAACCAGAGGACATATGTTTAAGCCTTGTGATGGGGAGAGATTTATAGGAACCTGAGGAGCAACAGGGTTTTTTTACACAAAGGATGGTGGGTGCTTGGAAGAAATTGCTGGAGGAAATAGTTCAAGATTCAATTTAATTGTCACATGTACCAATTAAGGTACAGTGGAATTTGAGGAAGAACTATCATAATGTTTAAAAAACATTTGGACAGGTACATGGATAGGAGAGATTTAGAGGGATACGGGCTAAATGCAGGCAGGTGGGTCTAGTGTAGATGGGATATGTTGGCCGGTGTGGGCAAGTTGGGCTGAAGCCTGTTTCATGGCCTGTTTACAGGCTACATCGCTTTATGACTTTAATTTCTCTTGAATTCCTTTTCACCAGCCAACAGTGTCAGAATTTGTGGTGATGGCCTTGCATTGATGATGAGGAAAGAATTTAATCTTTGAAAGGAAAACAGATTTGTGTTCAGTGTGAAATTGGACACTGGCAAGCAATAGTGGAAGATAGACACATAAAGCTGGAGTAACTCAGCGGGTCAGACAGCAGCTCTGAAGAAAAGGTATAGGTGACATTTTGGGTCAAGACCCTTCGTCGGACAAGACGTTTCGCGTTATTAATAACTATAATTAAAACCTTTTGTGTCAAAGTTGAAACTGCCAACATAACCATCTGGCTTTGGGCTCGTCACCAGGAGCATGGTGATTTCATCCAGTCACTGATCATGGAGGTAAATGTATATGAAAATATTTACAATAAAACTGCAGCAAAACTTTGATGATCCGAAAAATGAACTTTCCCACCAAAGGAAAGGTACTTACGAACGCAGACCGCTGGCTGCCCGGACCACTTGTGGTCCTGTTGACAAATTCTCACGGAGGAACCAACGAGGCGGAAACCTGGGTTGCACTGATAGACAACCGTATCGCGATAGCTGAAACCATCCCCGCTGATGTGGCCATTCACAATGGCATCCGGCGAGCCGCAGTGACCAGCTAAAGTAAAGGGAAGCAGACAGAAGAGCTAGCTGTTAAAGCACGGCAACTATAACAGGTGGTGAGGCCGGTGCGGCCATCGATGATGGTGCTGACCGACGGACGAGGATGGACCATGTGGAAGTGAGGACGTCACTGCCGGGGGAAGGAATGAAGGAGGACCCGGCGTGGGGGCACCGCCGTGAGTGAGTTGGGAGAGCAACAGGGACTAAATTATGGGCGACTCTTTGCATACCGTGGGTGTGCAAGTAAAAAATTTCACTGTGACACATATGACACAAAGTATTCAATTCAATTCAGGTAGGAATTATTGGGATAGCATCAAATGTAAGTTAATTCCCAAGGGGCTTCAACACGTCGTAACATTATGTCTGTAACCACTAAACGCTCCACGCTGTACCCTAGAGCTATCCTACACACTAGGGACAATTAAACATTTTTACTTGACAGTAAGGCAGTAAACCCTCATTATAACACAACCATAGGGGGAGGGGGGGGTGTTGTCGGTTATTGCCGATTGCCGCTATAACCGGTAAGGGATTATCATTGTATAAGTAGGAGAAACAAACAAATGCAGATGCTGGTTACTACACAAAAAAGACACAAAGTGTTGGAGTAATTCAGGTCAGGCAGCATTTATGGAGGACAAGGACAGGTGACGTTTCGGGTCGAGACCCTTCATCAGACACTCGGTCCGGAACTGAGCCTGGAATCCGGGTGGGTTGACGGCCCGGGCTGCTGGTGGCTGGGGAGAGGTGAGGATTGTTGGAGTAGATGATCGTGGCCCGTGGGCAGCCAGAGTGTGGGTGAGGGTCGGCAATGGTGACGATGGAAGGTGCAGCCTGGAAACAGCCCAGGAAGCTGATAGACAACCAAAGGTGTGGTAAATTGGATTAGTAAGTATGCAGATGATACCAAGATAGGGGGGGTTGTGGATAATGAAGAGGATTTCCAAAGTCTACAGAGTGATTTAGGCCATTTGGAAGAATGGGCTGAAAGATGGCAGATGGAGTTTAATGCTGATAAATGTGAGGTGCTACACCTTGGCAGGACAAATCAAAATAGGACGTACATGGTAAATGGTAGGGAATTGAAGAATACAGTTGAACAGAGGGATCTGGGAATAACCGTGCATAGTTCCTTGAAGGTGGAATCTCATATAGATAGGGTGGTAAAGGAAGCTTTTGGTATGCTAGCCTTTATAAATCAGAGCATTGAGTATAGAAGCTGGGATGTAATGTTAAAATTGTACAAGGCATTGGTGAGACCAAATCTGGAGTATGGTGTACAATTTTGGTCGCCCAATTATAGGAAGAATGTCAACAAAATAGAGAGAGTACAGAGGAGATTTACTAGAATGTTGCCTGGGTTTCAACAACTAAGTTACAGAGATAGGTTGAATAAGTTAGGTCTTTATTCTCTGGAGCGCAGAAGGTTAAGGGGGGACCTGATAGAGGTCTTTAAAATGATGAGAGGGATAGATAGAGTTGATGTGGACAAGCTTTTCCCTTTGAGAATAGGGAAGATTCAAACAAGAGGACATGACTTCAGAATTAAGGGACAGAAGTTTAGGGGTAATATGAGGGGGGACTTCTTTACTCAGAGAGTGGTAGCGGTGTGGAATGAGCTTCCAGTGGAAGTGGTGGAGGCAGGTTCATTGGTATAATTTAAAAATAAATTGGATAGGCATATGGATGAGAAGGGAATGGAGGGTTATGGTATGAGTGCAGGCAGGTGGGACTAAGGGGAAAAAAAAATTGTTCGGCACAGACTTGTAGGGCCGAGATGGCCTGTTTCCGTGCTGTAATTGTTATATGGTTATATGGTTATAAGCTGTGTGGGCTGGCAGTGGCAAGGTAGATCCAGCCTGGAAGCGGCTAGGGAGGTGGTGCGGGCAGGGACTGGCGCTGTCAGCCCAGCCTGATGGTGAAGGTTGCTAGTACCATCCACTATAACCAAAATGCATTTTAAAATGGTCTACGAAAACAAACTGTACTGGGAAGTCAGGCCTGAGATGTGATAATTCTGGCACCTATTCACCTGTGTTTCCAGCATAGATGATCAGGAACCAACGCTCCAAGCTTAGCGTAGTTTAGTTTAGTGGTACCGTGTGGAAACAGGCCCTTTGACCCACCGGGTCCGCGTCGACCAGCGATCCCTGCACACTAACACTATTCTGCACACTTGGGACAATTTATAATTTTACCAAAGCCAATTAAGCGACAAACCTGTGCGTCTTTGGAGAGTGGGAGAAAACCGGAGCTCTCGGAGAAAACCCACACAGTTACAGTGAGAACATCCAAACTCCGTTCAGACAGCAACTATGGTCAGGATCAAAGCTAGGTATCTGGCACTGTGAGGCACCGCCGAACTGTCCAAAACGGTGCCGCCCAAGCCTCCCAACACAAAGCGAGCTACAACGTCTGTCGAGTAATGGATTTTATTCCCTATTCCAGTCATGCAATTTTGTAATGAAGTTAGACCAGGCATAGCATGGATTTTGCTTTATTTAAAATTACTTGTGCACTGCCATGATAAACTAACACCTCCTGCCTCAGCCATATCCTAGTCAGACAACGGCAATATTTAATGCACCAATTGCAGCCTTTATGTCAGCCTTCCTTGCTGCCTTTATGAGTAATGTACATTTAACAATATCCCCGTTAACGTTTGGCTAGTTCCATCAGGAGAACCTGTGTCCGATAAGAAAGGCATTCAACTGCACAAATACATTTTGCTTTGGATGCTTGCAACCAAAACACACACTTGCATGCTGCCCTTCCATGTTGAATATCAATCTGGTTTTAAAACCTAACAGGCTAATTTGTCGTAATGAAAACAAACTGCAGATACTGTAGGCTAGTTTATACCAAAGATAGGAATAGAGTGGGTAGACGCACAGAGTCTCCCAGAATTGGGGAATCAAGAACTAGCGGACATAGGTTTAAGGTGAAAGGGGACAGATTTTATAGCACTTTTTCACGAAAAGGGTGGTGGGTGTATGAAATGAGCTGCCGGAGGAGGTTGTTGAGTTTGGGACCACTCAGGGCTGGGACGGCGCTCCGGTGAGGGCGACCCGGCGCGGTAGCTGATGCGGCGGCTACCTGAATCCGGGGATCGGCCACAGGCCAGTGGATGACATCGTCGGGAGCTCGCAGGTCATAGTCTGGTGCCTGTTTTCCGGAGCTCCCGTGGCAACAGCTGCGTCCGCTGGACTGGAGGGCGGCAGCTTCGACCACCCCGGGCCGCGGAGCTTGAACCGGCCCGTTCGTGGACCTCGGTGAGCTGCGGGACTGGTTACCATCGCCCGGTGGGGTAACAACATATTGCCTCAGCGCAGAGGGAGAATGAGGGGGGAAGAGACAGTAACCCTAAGATTTTTGCCTCCATCACAGTGAGGAGGTGCCTGGTGAACTCACTGTGGTGGATGTTAATTTGTGTTTATTGTGTGTTTTGGTGTTTATTAATATATGTATGGCTGCAGGCAACGACATTTCGTTCAGACCGAAAGGTCTGAATGACAAATAAAGGATCCAAGTCTAAGTCTAAGTCCAGGTTCAGGAACAGCTTCTTCCCTACAACCATCAGGCTATTAAACATTACAACTTCCCAATAATCTCTCAACTGCTTTTGTCTTTGCACTATTATTGCTTGTTTGTTTATGTGTGTGTGTGTGTGTGTGTTATATATATATATATATACACACACACACACACACGTGTACACATGTGTATTTTGGTGTTTATTATGGCATTGAGAGAAAACTATGTTTACATATTCTGTTGTGCTGCTGCAAATAAGAATGACATTGTTCTGTTTCGGGCCATACGACAATAAAACACTATTGACTGGGCTGCCGGGACAAGCCTGAGCTCACCAGCACCCCCTCACAGACGACGAGGGACTGCGCCCCTTTGTGGACCGGTACCTTTTCATCACCACCGACCATCACTACCATCCTTCATTAGAAATAAACCACATCATGTGCATGCACCCTAACACGAGTGTGTCGGTATAGTCATTGTTGACCCAGCCTTCTCCCCAATACCACAACATCGGCATAGTGGCGCAGCGGTAGAGTTGCTGCTTCACAGTGCCAGAGACCCGGGTTCAATCCTGACTACGAGTGCTGTCTGTACGGAGTTTGTACGTTCTCCCACCTGTGGGTTTTCTCCAGGTGCTCCAGTTTCATCCCACACTTCAAAGACGTGCAGGTTTGTTGGTTAATTTGACTTTGGTAAAATTGTAAATTGTCCCTAGTTTGTAGGATAGTGTTAAAGTATGGGGTGATCGCTGGTCGGCGCAGATTCGGTGACTGAAGGGCCCATTTCCTTAGTGTATCTCTGAAGTCTAAAGTCTGAATTAAAAGCATGATAAAAGTTCAAGCATCACACAGATAAAAGGTGTGTTTTCTCCGTTTGCTCCAGTTTCCTCCCACACTCGAAATGCATGCAGGCTTGTAAGTTATTTGGCTTTGGTAAAAAAAAAATGGTGAATTGTGTAGGAGAGTGCAAGTGTATGGGGCGACACTGATGGGCCAAAGGGCCAGTTTCCATGCTGTATTACTAAAACTAAACTAAATCTGAATCCGAACAAAATCTGCTGTTGCACGTATCATGTAGGGTGGAGACCATTGCTGCAAGTTGGAGCTGATGTGCTTTAATCGGAGGTCTTTGAAGAGTGCATGTTACGTACCCAGGCATCTGGTTTCCACTCCGCTCCACAGTCCATTCACTTGACACTCCCGGACATGAGATCCAGCCAGCGTGTACCCAGTATTACATGTGAAGATTGCTGTGGCCCCATATGTCTGCAACGTGCCGATCTTATTGCCATTCGGCGAGGAAGGAAGATCACCACACGAGATAACTGTTTAAAGATCAATCCATGAAATGAAGATTCAGTGTCAGTAAACATGTTTTAATTTTCTCTAGATCTTATCTCATGGTCAGACAGAGCCACTTGTGGCATTAGGGTTGATATTAATAATATTTCAGATGCACATTCATTGATCTATTATTTATCCCTCAGAGCCTAATTTTGATTCTGATGCTAACAGAGATGCATTCCAGGTAATTTCCTGTTATTGAGCTCAAGTAAATGGATTTTTAACTTGGATGTGCTTGGGAATTGGGGAGAGAAACAAATCGAAGAAATTGTTTTTCAGTCATAAAGTCTATTTCCTTCACAGTACTAACCACATGATTAGTGAGAAGTGTTGCATTTGCAAACCTCTTGCGCCTTCAGTGGAATGTCAACATTATTCAGTTTGGAGAATACTCAAACTAACGTGGGGCGGCACAGTGGCGCTATGGTATACCCAGGTTCAATCCTGACCATGGGGGCTGTCTGTACGCAGTTTGTACCTTCTCCCCTGTGACCACGTGGGTTTTCTGTGGGTTTCCTCCCACATTCCAAGGACGTGCAGGTTTGCAGGTTAATCAGCTTTTATAAATTGTTCCCTGTATGTAGGATAGAACTAGTGTATGGGGTGATCACTAGACTCGGTGGGTCGAAGGGCCTGTTTCCATGCTGTATCTTTAAATTAAACTAAACTTAAACTAAAACCAAAATTACAACTAAAGCTAATCCTAATCTTTAACTCTGTATGTGTTGGAAGGAACTGCAGATGCTGGTTTACACTGAAGATAGACACAAAAAGCTGGAGTAACTCAGCGGGACAGCCAGCATTTCTGGAGGAGAGGAAAAGGTGACGTTTCGGGTCGAGACCCTTCTTCAGACTGATGGTCATGGGAGAGGGAAATGAGAGATATGAAAAGGTACAAAGAACAAATTAATGAAAAGGCAAAGAAGTTTTAACTCCAATGCCCTTAGCTACTTCTTCACTGGCCATAATATCCAGATAACCCGTTAATGACATGCCCCGAATAACAAATAGAACAAGGTCAAAGCGAATGACTTTAGTTAGTTTGAAATGTCTTTTGCTTCTGCAGTTTTTCAATCTTACAGCTAATATCTGGTAGAACACTGCAATATCATCAGACATTGCCTAAAGTCAATTTATTTAACAAATGCTGAACAAGCAAATAACTAATGGCAATACATGACATTAGGCGGCGGCAGCAGTAAGTTCTTCAATCTTGCTCATCGAAATGAAAACAAAGATTGTAATCTGAATACTAAGCTATTTTTCAGATGCATCTCAGGGCTGATACTTTTCTCCTTGCATCTTCTTTTGAAGGTGCACCTTTCTAATGATTTAGTTGCAAGGAATTCCTGGAGTTTAGTTTAGTTTCGATATACAGCGCAGAAACAGGTCCTTCGGCCCACCGAGTCTGTGCCGACCAGCGATCCCCGCACAACATGAACAATATCTTCCACATTGGGAACAATTTACAATTTTACCTAAGCCAATTAACCTGCAAACCTGTACATCTTTGGGAAGTGGGAGGAAACCGGAGATCCCAGAGGAAACCTGTGCAGGCCACGAGGAGAACTTCTAAACTCTGTATAGACAGCACCCATAGTCAGGATCGAACCCGGGTCTCTGGCGCTGTGAGGCAGCAACTCTACCACTGCACCACCATAGCTAGCATTGAATTTGCCTTCCTTGATTCAACTTTCAAATTAACATTTTGGTTGTCCTGCACCAGCACTCCCAGGTCCCTTTGCACATCCAATTTCTGGATTCTCTCTCTATGTAGAAAATAATCTACACCTTTATTTTTATTACAAAAATGCATGACTCCGCATTTTGTTATACTGAATTTCATCTGCCACTTCTCTGCACGCTCGCCCAACCTGTCCAAGTCCTTCTGCAGAGTACTTGCTTCCTCTACACTGCCTGCCCCTCCACCTATCTTAGCATCATTGGCAAACTTGGCCACTAAACCTACAATCCCCTTATCCAAATCATGAATATACAATGTGAAGAGAAGCGGCCCCAGCACCGATCCCTTGCGGAACTCCACTAGTCACCGGCAGCCAACCTGAAAAAGCACCTTTTAATGCAACTCTTTGTCAACCCACGATCCATGCTAGGATCTGCCCCTTGATACCATGGGTTCTCATCTTCCCTGGCAGCCTGACGTGCAGCACCTTATCGAAGGCCTTCTGAAAATCTAGGTAAACAACATCTACAGTCTCCCCTCTGTCTATCCTGCTATTAACTTCCTCAAAGAACTCCAGCAGAAGTCAACATGGGAATGGAAAGGGGAGTTAACATGGTTAGTAACCTGGAGATGCCTTATGGCTTGGTGCGAGTGTCTGGTGAAATGGTCACAGAGTCCACACTTAGTCTCGCTAATGTACAGGAAGCCACACTGGGGAAACCAGATGCCGTAGATGAGGTTAGAGCAGGTGCATGTGAACCCCTGTCTTGCCTAGAAAGACAGGGTCCTTGTATGTAGGTGAGGGAGGAGATATAGAGACAGGTGTTACGTCTCCTGCAGTTGGAAGTACCTGGGGAGGGGGTGG
Organism: Leucoraja erinaceus; assembly: GCF_028641065.1. Classification (NCBI taxonomy): domain Eukaryota; kingdom Metazoa; phylum Chordata; class Chondrichthyes; order Rajiformes; family Rajidae; genus Leucoraja; species Leucoraja erinaceus. The sequence continues at coordinate 87,163,160 of NC_073381.1, forward strand.
TTTGGGTGGGAAGGGGTGGAACCAAGGAGTTGCAGAGGGTGTTGTCTCTGTGGAAGGCAGAAAGGGTTGGAGATTGGTAAACGGGAATGCTGCTGGGATAGCGTTGGAGGTGAGGGAAATGTCGGAGGATGATGTGCATGGTGTGGAAACTGGTGAGGTGAGAGGTGAGGATCATGGGAACTCCACCCTTGTTCCATCTGGGGGAAGGGGGAGCGAGAGTAGAACTACATGGCACAGAGGAGGCACAGGTGATGGATCCATCTATGAGAGTATGGGGAGTGGGTGGGGGGTGGTTGGGGAATCTACGATTATCAAAGAACGATGACATCTCGGATGTCTTAGAATGGGAAGCCTCATCCTGGGAGCAGATGCAGCCGAAAGGAAGAAATTAAGAGTAGGGGATGGAGACAAAAAATGCTGGAGAAACTCAGCGGGCGAGGCAGCACCTATGGAGAAAATGAGTCGGCGACGTTTCGGGTCGAGACCCTTCTTCAGACTGATGTTACACCTCTCTCCCCCTGATATCTCTGCCTGCGTCACAGATGGACAGATAAGACTAGGGGATAGCATCTTTACAAGGGGAAGGGTGGGAGGAAGTGTGGTCCAGATAAAAACAAAGTGCTGGAGTAACTCAGCGGGACAGGCAGCTTCCCTGGAGAGAATGAATGGGTGACGTTTCGGGTCGAGACCCTTCTTCAGACCAGATATTTGGTCTCCAGATATTTCCAGATTCCTTTTCTCCAGATAAATATTCTTCTTCAGATAAATATAATGTGATTGGATTTTGAGTAGATGTCAGTCGATTGATTATCAGTCCATCTGTGATGCAGGCAGAGATATCAGGAAAGGAGAGCGAGGTGTCACCGGATTCATTTGAGGGCAGGGTGGAAGTTAGTGGTGAAGTTAATGACATCACGAGTTCTGCACGGGTGCAGGAGGCAGCCCCAATGCAGTCATCAATGCAGCAGAAAAATAAGTTGGGGGATGGTGCCAGTGTGCATTTGTAACAAGGAACTAACCAACAAATAGGCAAGTATAGCGGGGCTGGAGGAGAGTGTGAGTTAGTCAAGGGAGAACCTATAGACCTTCCTATTGGGGTTGCAGGTGGAAAGGTCCTAGAGGCCCATGGTGAAGATGAGGCAATGGAGACTGAGGGCTGAGAGCGGATCACTTGGTGAATCCTGAGGCTCCTCACCACGAAGCACTGAAGGCCTGTTTGCAAGAGTCTGAGGAAGGGTCCCGACCCGAAACGTCACCTACCCATGTTCTCCAGAGATGCTTGGTGAGTTGAGTTACTCCAGCACTGTGGGTTTCCCTGTTACAAGTACCTGTTTTCAAAGGCTTTTTGAATAAAGTGTAGAAGCTTTGACACAGACACTATAAACTGAATCAATTCAGCTAATTAAAAGAAAATTAGCAACAAGATTAAAAAAAATTATGTTGAGCTACGCTAAATTAATTAAAAGCATAATGATAAAACAAAGTAATTGAATTAATGAAGGGATTGCATCTCTCTCTTCCTGGTTTAATGCAGGGTATCTGACCAGAATCGTAAACTTTTTCCCAGTAGACATACATTGTCAGAACCGCTTCAAACATTTCCATTTGTTAAGTTTGGGCGACACGGTGGCGCAGCGATAGACTTGCTGCCTCACAGCGCCAGAGACCTGGGTTCAATCCTGACTACGGGTGCTGTCTGTATGGAGTCTGTACGTTCTCCCTGTGACAGTGTGAGTTTTCTCCGGGTGCTCCCGTTTCCTCACACATTCCAATGACATGCAGGTTTGTTGGTTAATTGGCTTTGGTAATGAATGTAAATTATCCTTAACGTTAGTGCTAGTGTATGGGTGATCGCTGGCCGGCGTGGACTTGGTGGGCCAAAGGGCCTGTTTCCGCACTGTATCTCTAAAGTAAACTAAACCAAACTAAATTATTTGCTTTTTAGTCAAGATCATACTACTTAACCAACATTACGTACTCAATTCAAGTACTTCTGAAATGTTTCAAGGATCCTTCTCCACCATTGCTTGAGGCAGTATGTTACAGGCTTCAACTGTAAGGCAGCAGTTATTACACTGTGCCGCCTTTATTAGCACTCCAGCTGCAAAAATAGCTTTCTCACTGTATACCCAATCTAAGCACATAACTTTGATTCAAGAGAGAGAGAGACAGAGAGAGAGAGAGAGAGAGAGAGAGAGAGAGAGAGAGAGAGAGAGAGAGAGAGACAGAGAGAGAGACAGAGAGAGAGACAGAGAGAGAGACAGAGAGAGAGACAGAGAGAGAGACAGAGACAGAGACAGAGACAGAGACAGAGACAGAGACAGAGACAGAGACAGAGACAGAGACAGAGACAGAGACAGAGACAGAGACAGAGACAGAGACAGAGAGAGACAGGGACAGAGAGAGACACACACACAGACACAGAGAGGGACAGAGAGGGACAGAGAGTGGACAGAGAGGGACAGAGAGAGAGAGAGAGAGAGAGAGAGAGAGAGAGAGAGAGAGAGAGAGAGAGAGAGAGAGAGAGAGAGAGAGAGAGAGAGAGAGAGACAGAGAGAGAGACAGAGAGAGAGAGAGAGAGAGAGAGAGAGAGAGAGAGAGAGAGAGAGAGAGAGAGACAGAGAGAGAGAGAGAGAGAGAGAGAGAGAGAGAGAGACAGAGAGAGAGACAGAGAAAGACAGAGAGAAAGACAGAGATTCATACAGCATGGATACAGGCCCTTGGGCCCAACTTGCCCACACCAACCAACATGTCCCTTCTACACTGGTCCCACCCATCCATGTTTGGCCCATATCCCTCCAAACCTGACCCATCCATCTGCCTGTCTAAATGTTTCGCAAATGTTGCGATAATATCTGCTTCAACTACCTCTTGCAGCAACTCGTTCCATACACCCCCTGTTTGAAAACGTTACCCCTCAGGTTCCTATTAAATCGCTCCCCAGTCACCTTAAACCCACTTCCTCTGGTGCTCCATTTCCCCACTCTGGGCAAGAGACTCTGTGTGTCTATCTGATCTATTCCTCCCATGATTTTATACACCTCTATAAGATCACAACTCCTCATCCTCCTGCTCTCCAATGAATAGAATCCTAACCTGGTCAACCTTTCCTTATCGCTCAAGCCCTCGAGTCCTGACAACATCCTATAACATGGTGCTCAAAACTAAACACAAAACTCTAAATAGGCACTCCCCAACTTCTTATATAACTGCAACATGACCTCCCAACTTCTATACTCAATACTCTCATGAAGGCCAATGTGTCAAAAGCCATTTTTGAGATGTTTTATAAAGATGTACCATAACCTTCCTGGTCGTATATTTTGTCCAGGTTTATGAAGGTAAGTAATGACTTTGTCACCAGGTAATCCTGGGATTTGTTCGCCACAGTGCCACTGTTATTCACTACTTCAGCCTTATCATTCATGGTGCATATACTAGTCCGCCCAAAAATACATCACCTCACATTCTTCAGGATCGTTCCATCTATCATTTCTCTGCTTCTCTTACCAACTAATCATTACTGCTCTGCAAATGAAGATTAGCGTCCACAGCATCGATCTTCTGTCAGCTGTGAAATTACTCATCATTTCTCTGACATTCAGCTCCAGAACATTAATGTAGCAAGCGGCAAGGGTCCCAGCACCCACCCCTGCATTACACCACTGCCACAGGATCCCAGTTACAAAAAAGTCTCCCCAACATCACTCTGTTTCCCCTCACCAAGGACGTCATGGTGGCGCAGCAGTGGAGTTGCTGCCTCACAGCACCAGAGACATTGTTTTGATCCTAACTACAAATGCTGTCTGTATGGAGTTTGTACGTTCTCCCCGTGACCGTGTGGGCTCCAGTTTCCTTCCACACGCCAAAGACGTGCAGATTTGTAGGTTAATTGGCCTCTGTAAATTGTCCCAAGAGTGTAGGATAGTTAGTGTTTGGGGATTGTGTTAGTGTTTGGGAATCACTGGTTGGCATGGACACAGTGGGCCGAAGGGCCTGTTTCTGCACTGTATCTCTAAAGTCCAAAATCTAAATAATTTCAGACCCAATGCACTAAATTGCTCTGGATCTTACGAGTTGGTACCTTCTGGCAAGTCACCCATAAAAGTACTGTTCAAAACTTCTTGCTTTGGAAATCACAGCTTAGACTTTGCCAGAAAGACCAGCAGTTTCACATGTAATCCCCAGAATAACACCAACTCTGTCAGGCTGCTCAAGCCTCTTTCACATGAACTCCTGAACGTATAACATTACAGCACAGGAACAGGCCCTACGGCTCACCTTGCCTACATCGATCATGGTTCCAATCTAGCTGATCCAATCTGCCTGCACATGGACTGTAACACCTTATCCCCAGCCCTCATTCTGATCTCTACCTTGCCCAATTATTATATTATTGTATTTTAATTTTTTGTTGTTGTACTACTTCAGATTACACTGTATCAGCCAACACTTCATCAGCCAGTGTAATGAGTATACAAGTTGTATACAAGTGTCTATTTAGTTTAGTTTAGAGATACAGCTTGGAAACAGGCCCTTCGACCCACCGAGTCCATGCCGACCAGCAACCCCCATGCACCTTACACTATCCTACACACTCGGGACAATTTACAATATTGCCAATAGCCAATTAACCTACAAACCTTGCCTATGCCGACCAAGATGCACATTCCGTACACCCACCATCCACTGTGTGAAAAAGATTGCCCTTCAGGTTCCTATTAAATCTTATCCCTCTCACCTTAAACCGATGTGCTCTGGTTCATGATCCCCCAACTCTGGATCAAAGATGCTGTTCATTGACCCTAACTATTCTCTTCATGATTTTTCAACTCCTCTGGAAGATCACCCCTCAGTTTCCTGAGCAAGGAATTAGGTCCCCACCTGCCCAAGCTCTCTCTATAGCTCAGGTCCCTCGAGTCCTGGTAACATCCTCATAAATCTTCTCTGCATGTTTTCCAGCTTAATAACCTCCTTCTTATAGCAGGGTGACGAAAACTGAACACAATATTCCAAATGCGGCCTCGCCAACATCTTGTACAATTGTTTAAATAAAGACTGATTTGATGATGGTGGTGGTGGTGGTAGTGGGGGAGGTGAAAGCTGGAAGAGAGTTAGAAGCAGGACAAAGTGTGCCAACTGCTAGCTAGACACAGGCGAGAGTGGAGGAGGGGGGCACAGAGGTGGGTGGGGCAGGGGTTGGGGTAGAGGAATGGGTTTGATCCTGACTCCAGGTGCTGTCTGTACGGCTTGTACGTTCTCCCCGTGACTGTAAGGGTTTTCTCCAGGTGCTCCGGATTCCTCTCACAGTCCAAGGACGTACTGGCTTGTAGGTTAATTACCTAATATTGGAGAATTCAATGTGTAGGAAGGAACTGCAGATGCTGGTTTACACTGAGAAACTCAGCACGACAGGCAGCATCTCTGGATAGAAGGAATGGGTGACGTTTCGGGTCTGAAGAAAGGTCTTGACCAAAAACATCACCTATTTCTTCTATCCAGAGATGCGGCTTGTCCCACTGAGTTACTCCAGCTTTTTGTGTCTAACCTTGGAGAATTCAATGTTCATACCGTTTGATTGTAAGCTACCCAAGTGGAATATGAGATGCTGTTCCTCCAGTTTGAATGTGGCCTCACTTTGCCTTAAATAATTGTTTAAATAAAATCATTGATACATCTTATAACATTTACTTAATCTTTGTACCTCATGAGGGAATGATTTTTTTAAATGGATCTTACACTTACTTTCACAAGTTGCTTTTTCATTGAATCCACTCCAAGTGCCATTTGCTTGACACTCTATGAACTTGTGGCCACGTAAGTAATAACCAGGTTTGCAACTCAACATGACTTTAGTTCCATATTCATTTGCCGAACCATGAACAAATCGCCTGAGAATGTCTCTTGAGTGTACACTCTCAATCAGGGGGCAAGGCACAGCTGTGGGCACAAAGAACAAACAAACACAGTTAAAAGTACACTGTAATAAAAAGCAACTACAGATACTGGTTTATACCAAAGATAGATGATGGCGAGGCACGGTGGCGCAGCAGTAGAGTTGCCGCCTCACATTTTGCACCAGAGACCCGTGATTGAACCTGACTACGGGTGTTGGAGTTTGTACATTCTCCCCGTGACTACATAGGTTTTCTCCGGGTGCTCTGGATTCCTCCCACACTCCAAATATGCACAAGTTTGTAGGTTAATTGGCTTCAATAATATTGTAAACTGTCTCGAGTGTATAGAATAGTGTTAGTGTACGGAGATTGCTGGTCGGCGCAGACTCAGTGGGCTGAAGGGCCTCTTTCCACCCTGTATCACTAAACCAAACTAAACAAAAAAGACACAAAATGGTGAGGTAACTCAGCAGGTCAGGCAGCATCTCTGGAGAAGAAGGATAGGCGATGTTTTGGGTCGGGAACCTTCATCAGACTCTTTCTGAACTCTTTTCCTTGTCTCAAGAGGGGTCTGAACCCGCAACTGTTATACTTTTGGATTTAACATCCGTTGTTGGAGACGTGCTGAATTTCCTAAATCTTCTAAGGAAGTTGAGGCATTGATGTGCTTTCTTGGCCATTGCTTCAATATGGCTGGTCCCGGACAAACTGCTGGTGATATTTATTCCTAAGTACTTGAAGCTTTCAACAATCTCTAATTTGCCACTGTCAATGTAAACTGGGTGTGAGTATCACTTTGGGTATGGTCTATTAACCCACCAATCCATGTGGACTAGTGTGAATGGTTGATCGATGACCGGTGTGGACTCAATAGGCCGAAGAACCTGTTTCCATTCTGTTTCTCTAAAAAAACAGTCTAACTTGCAGTTATATGTTACCGCACACAAACTCAGGAGATTCCAAGGAACTTCAAGGAATGTCACAATTAGAAATAAGAGTTCATAAATTCATCAGTTATAGAAGCAGAATTAGGCCACGGCCCATTAAGTCTACTCTGCCTTTCAATACTGGCTGATCTATCTTTCCCTCTCCACCCCATTCTCCTGCCTTCTCCCCACAACCCCTGGCAACTTTTCCAATCAAGAATATTTCAATCTTCGCCTTAAAAATACCCAAATTACTTGGCTGCCACAGCCGTCAATGGCAATTAATTCCACAGATTCACCACCCTCTGACTAAAGAAGGCCACGCTAACTTGACTTCATCAAACTAAAGGACTCCCTCACAGCATCTCTGACATGTCCCCCCACACCTAGGAACACATTTTAAGAAAAGCTGTTCCACTGAATGTACCAAGGTCAGAAAAGTTAGTCCTTTAATCCAGCAAAGAGAGTACTTTAATGAAGAAATCCTGACTCTAGTCTGTAGAATTATGGCACTTAACAAGAAATACAGGATACATGTCACTTAAGAATAATAGATCATGTCAATGATGATTGGAAATAAATGTAAATGTAACAGTATATAGTGGAAAAAACTCCTGCAGTAATTCATTTCTATTAGGCAGGACTTGTGCATTCCTTTCATATAACTGCATTTTCTTCGTCTTAATCTAATCTGATGTGTAAAATGCATAATCTAAATACCATTTAATCCAAATGATTCATTCCCCTCCGATTCCTGTTACATGGATATAGAAATGAAAAATAGAATTAATCTTGAATAGCAATCGGAGTCTATAATGTAATCTCTACAATAAAACAGTGACTGTGCGGATGTCAAGTTAATTAGTTTTTTGTTCGGTTAGGCTCCTGGAGCTAGAAATCTACAAACATGATTTTCAGGAAATAGTTTGGTTTAATGCAAGCCAGAAAATTCCTGAAAAACAATCAAGACAGATTCAAATGTAAAATTGTTCAAGATAAAATCATCTTATATATGTCTACGTTTTGTTTGGTGGATGAGAGTCCTTGGATTTTGGTTACTAAGATGTTGAAACCATCGAGCCACAGAATACAGTATTGTATCTGCATTGTCACTGACTCAAACATCGATATAACTGATATTACGGGTAGATATCCTTAAGAACGATACAAAATGCGAGAGGAACTCAGTGGGTCAGGCAGCATCCCTGGGGAAAAGGAATAAGTGACGTTTTGGGTTGGAACCCTTCAGACTGATAGTTGGGGGGGGGGGGGGTAGATAAACTGGAGGTGAGAAAAGGCCAGAATAAGTCATGGCCAACAATAAATGACCTCAGGAAGGGTAAAGCTCATAATTGGCCATTGTTGGCTGGGGAAGAGGTGATATCAAGAGGGATACAAGGATGAGAACAGAGAAAATAGGATGACAACTAGGGTGGGAGAGATAGGGAATGCAGGAGTTATGTGAAATTGGAGAAATCAATGTTCATACAGCTGGTACACAAAAGTGCTGGAGAAACTCGGCGGGTGCAGCAGCATCTATGGAGCGAAGGAAATAGGCAACGTTTCGGGCCGAAGCCCTACTTCAGACTTCTTCATACAGCTGGGTTGTAAGCTGCCCGGGAAATATGGGCGCTGTTCCTACAATTGGCGTTGAGCCTCACTCTGACAGTGGAGGAGGCCCAGGACAGAAAGGTCAGTATGGGAAGGGGAGACAAAATGTTTGGCAACCGGAAGTTCACGTAGGATTAGGTGGACTAAGTGCAAGTGCTCAACGATACGATCGCCATGTCTACGCTTGGTCCCACAGATATATAGGAGACCACACCGGGAGCACAGGGATACTGTAGATCAGGTTGGAGGAACATCTGCAAGTGAACCTCTGCCTCACTAAAAGGAAGGTGGGGGTCCCCGAGTGAAGTCAAAGGAGAATGAGGTAGAAATCCACGTTCCCATGAAAAATACACTAAGCCTGCTTCATGCTTAGCCGTACACAGTTATATAGAGGGACGCAGCATGGAAACAAGTCCTTCGGCCCAACCCGTTTATGCTGACCAAGTGGCCTAACGCAACTAGTGCAGCTTGCCTGCACCTCACCTGTATCCATCTGAACCTTTTCTGTCCATGTACCTGTCAAAGTGTCTTTTAAATACTGTAAGGTTTAGAGGGATATGGAAATAATGTGGGCATGTTAGGCTAGTGTAGATGGGGCATATTGGTCAGCATGCGCAATTTGGGCTGAAGGGCCTGTTTCCACATAAAGTGCAAGTGAAATGAATTTGTCAGCAGCGGTACAGAACGTACAAACTCGCGTACAGACAGCACCCGTAGTCAGGATCGAACCCGGGTCTCTAGTGCTTTAAGGCAGCAACTCTACTGCGACACCATCGTGCCGCCCGGTAATAATAAACACCATTTCCCCCACCCCCCTATGGTCCAATATAACGAGAGTTATCTGCATATATTTCCTCTGGTAAAACAAGTGCAGATAGTTGTCCATGTATGCCGACATGGGAATTAGTAATGTTTAATAGAACAAGTCCTGCAGTAAATGATCAGTTGGCAGAGCATCACAGTGGCGCAGCAGTAGTTGCTGCCTTACAATGCCAGAGACCCGAGTTCGATCCTGACCACGGATGCAGCCTGTCCATTCTACCTGTGACCACGTGGGTTTTTTCCAGGTGCTCCGGTTTCCTCCCACACTCCAAAGATGTGCAGGTTTGTAGGTTAATTGGCTTCTGTAAAGTTGCCCCCTGGTGTGTATGATAGAACTAGTATACGGAGTGATCGTTGGTCGGCAGAGGCTCGTTGAGCCGCCTATTGTCATGCTGGGCCTATTTTCACACTGAATCTCTAAACGGAACTAAACAGCCTGCACCTACTTATCTCTTTGATAGGAAACAGAGAACCAGTAAAACAGACAAACAAATGTTTAAATGTTTAAGTTTTCATTTCCCAAGCCAAACTGAATTACAGAGGCATTCTTTCCAGAGATTTTTCGTTGCGTTTTCCTCAAACAATCCTCTGGATATGATGTACATAGAACATTACAGCACAGAAAGGGGCACTTCGGTCCACAATGTTTTTGCTGAACAAGATGCCAAGATGATCTGATCTGATCTGCCTGTACGTGATCCATATCCCTCTATTCGCCGCTCTTCCACGTGCCTATCTAAAAGCCTCTTAAACGCCAATATCTGTTTTGCACTGTACCTCGGTGTACATGATAATAATAAACTAAACCAAAAACTACACAGCAATTCACTGTTGAAAAGCTCCGTGTTTCTCAGTGAAAGAGAGAGTACGTTTTTACTCCTGGACTAATGTTTCCGGCTCCACCATCACCCCTCACAATGCGTTCCAGGCCTCCAATACTCACAGTGTAAAAAGTCCCCCTCTAACCTTATAGCTATGCTCTCCAGTGTTGGACATTTCCACCAGGCTGTCTATTCTAACTACGTTCCAGAGTAGTTTAGTTTAGAAATACAGCACGGAAACAGGCCCTTTGACCCACCGTATCCGCACCGACCAGCTATCCCTGCAGATTAACTCTATCCTACACACACTAGGGACAATTTTACATTGATATTAACCAATTTATCCTACAATCTTGTATGTCTTTGGAGTGTGGGAGGAAACAGAAGATCTGGAAGAAAATCCATGCATGTTACAGGGAGAACATAAAAATTCCATACAGACAGCACCCGTACTCAGGATCGAACCAGGATCTCTTGCGCTGTAAGGCAGCAACTCGACCGATGTAGCACCGTGTCGCCCTTTATTCAATAAAGATAGTTGTCATCTTGCTCTACATAGTCTGACCATAGTTGAATTCCACCCAGAAACTATGTGCGCCTGTCACTGCCAATGGATTAACTTCAAATAGCCTTTCAAGTCTTTATTTCCCAGTTGAAATAAAATTGTCAAACATCAGGAAAGTGCCATCACTTCAGACCACAATTAGCTAAAGCAAACAATGCAATCGCATTTAACTTGTGAATTCAAACACATTTACGTCCAGATGAACAAATCAAAACTTTGAGCTCCTTTCAAAAATCATACAAGATTACACATACGGTGGCCATTTGATTATCACATTTCCTGTACCTTATATTAATTTCAATTTGTGATGTCCTCATTGTATTTACTTATTTTGATGGCTTGTCCTAGCAGTTGGATCTAACATAAGATCCGCTGTTTTACGCCAATGGGTTAACTCGCTCTTACAGCTAATTGTTTTGCATTGTGGTTTGGGAACAGCTCCATCCAAGACCTCACAAAATTGCAGAGTTGTGGGCATAGCCCAGACCATCAGGCAAAACAACCTGTCTTACATTAACTCCATCTATACTTCACGCTGTCTTGGCAATGCCGCCATCATAATCAAGGAGCAGTCGTGCCCACTATCTCTTCTCCCCTCACCCACCAGGCAAGAGGTACAAAAGTGTGAAAACACACGCCTCCAGATTCAGGGACAGTTTTTTCCCGGCTGTTATCAGACAACTGATCCGTCCCCTCACCAGCTAGAGAGTGGTCCTGACCTCCCATCTACATCATTGGAGACACTCGGGCTATCTTCAATTTGGACTTTACTGGACTTTTCCAGCACTAAACGGTTCCCCTTTACCCTACGTCTGTACACTGTGGACAACTTGATAGTAATCATGTATAGTCTTTTCGCTGACTGGATAGCACGCACCAAAAAAGCTTTTCACTGTACCTTGATACGCATGAGAATAATGCATGAAACAAAAAACTATTTACTGACAATTTACTGTCCATGTTTCTCAGTGGAGGAGACAGTGCTATTTTACTCCTGCACTAATCGCTCAGAAACAAGTAGAGATAATCAAATTTTTGCGGCCGTGATTTGGGTAAAAGATCTTCATTACGGAGAAGAAAACACATTCTGTTCTGCATTCGAAAGTACAGACAGGACCACTAATCGAAAAGGAACACTTTGACAATTGCAGGGGCGGCATGATGGCGAGTTCCTGCCTCAGAGCACCAGAGACCCGGGTTCAATCCTGACTATGGGTGCTGTCTGTATGGAATTTGTTCGTTTTCCCCATCTCCGGGTGCTCAGGTTTCCTCCCACATTCCAGAGATGTGCAGGTTTTTAAGTTAATTAATTGGCTTTGGAAAAGATTACAAATTGTCTCTAGTGTGTAAGATGGTGCTCGTGTACGGGATGGGCAGCAGGCCCGTTTCTGCGCTGTATCGGTAAACTAAACTAAAAACTAAACGATTGAGCAGGAAGGAGAATGTTTAGTTCACAAAACAGACCAGTGGAGGAAATCGGTGGGTCAAGATTCCAGCATTTGCAGCCTCCTAAGTCCCCTGTTTACCTCCTGATATCTGAAACCTTTGTGGATATATGACTTGCATGCAGTCTACCAATGAATAGTCTGCGCACAGCACAGTGATCCAAAAACATTAGCAACTTTATTTACTTTGACATAATTGGAATGGGAATCTAAATCTGGGTAAAGAGAAAGATAAAACTGAATCACAAATGGTATATTGTTAGTTATTGTGCACAGTTCCGGTCCCCATATTATGAGTTGGAGAAATGGTCATGAGAATCAATTGTTCTCTCTATAAAACAATGAGAATCAATTGTTCTCTCTATAAAAAGGAAGATTTAGTTCCAAACGAGGTCTTCAAATCGAGGGTACAGAAAACAGAGGGTGTTTGGATTTGGAGAAATCAGAATCAGGAATCAGGAATGTAATGTGGTAACTAATAAATCAAATGGGGAATTTAAGAATGTGCTTTAAGGATAAGCACTGTCTTCTGACCAGTTGATGGTGAAAGAAAGTTCATGTTCATAAGTCATAGGAGCAGAATTAAGCCATTAGGCCCATCGAGTCTATTCCACCATTCAATCAAGGCTGATCTATCTTTCCCTCTCAACTCCATTCTCCCCATAACCCTTGACACCCTTACTCATCAAAAGCCTGTCAATCGCCTTAAAATACCCAATGACAGCCTCCACAGCAGTCTGTGGCAATGGATTCCACAGATTCACCACCCTCTGGCTAAAGAAATTCCTCCTCATCTCCTTTCTGAAGGTATGTTCTTTTATTCTGAAGCTGTGCCTCTCGTCCTGGACTCTCCCACTTGTGGAAACATCCTCTCCACATCACTCTTTCTAGGCCTTTCACTATTTGGTAAGTTTCATTGAGATCCCCCCTAATCCTTCTAAACTCCAGCGAGTACAGGCCCAGTGCCGTCAAACCCTCATCATATGTTAACCCAATCATCCCCAAGATCTTTCTCCGAAGCCTCTGGACCCCCTCCAATGCCAACACATCTCTCTTCAGATATCAGGCCCAAAACTGCCCACAACCTCCACAGATATCTGCTGAAAGCATGTCACTGCAATTTTGATTCTGATCTGAACTGAAAAGTATTTGCACCCCCAACATGATGTAGGTTGGAGTTTTGGAGTCTTCACAAGACAAGACAGTCTAGAGCTCTGAACTTCCCTAACCGCCAGAAGGAAATGGAAGAGGAAGAAGCATTGAGATCCCCCCCTTAATCAGAAGATAGGGGTAGGAAGAGAGAGGATGAAATTAGAAGTTGGAGTACAAGAAGTAGACTATTTAGGATGGCACAGAGGTAGAGTTGCTGCCTCACAGCGCTGGAACCCAGGTTCAATCCTGACGGTGGGTGCTCTCTGTATGGTGTTTGTATGTACTCTTTATGGACCCGTTTTCACCGGGTGCTCCGGTTTCCTCCTCACACACTCCAAAGACGTGTGAATTTTTAAATCAATTAGCTTCTATAAATTGTCTCTAGCATGTAGGGAGTAGATGCGAAAGTGAGATAACATAGAACTAGTGTCAACGGGTGATCGATGGTCGGCGTGGACTTGGTAAGCCGTTGTATCTCGATGTCCATGCTGTATCTCGAAAACTAAACTAAAAACAATTTAGGATTGAGATGAGGCAAAATTTCTCCACACAGATTGCCAAACCTTTGGGACTCTCTGCTTCGATGGTATGAAAGCTCAACTATTGAGTACATTCAAGATTGATAGCAACAGGTTGCTGTGATTTGCAAGAATCAATGATCATGGGAATAGGGCCGGTAAACAGCACTGAGCTAGTACATCAGCCACGATCTTGATGAATGGTGGAACAGACACAAAGCTTTAATTTAATTTAGAGATACAGCATGGAAGCTGGCTCTTCAGCCCATCTAGTCTGTGCCGACCAACGATCACCCTGTACACTAGCACTATACTATGCACGAGGGACAATTTACAAATTTTACCGAAGCCGAATTAACCTACAAACCTGTAAATCTTTGGAGTGTGGGAGGAAACCAAAGCACCCAGAGAAAACTCATGCGGTCACGGGGAGAACTCAGTACAGACAACACCCGTAGCCAGGATTGAACCCGGGTCTCTGGCGCTGTAAGACAGCAACTCTACCGCTGCGCCACCGTGCCACACATTTTTTTGTTGATGCTTTTGAGCAACTAATGATATAGCCAATAATACTTGGTGAGGGGGAAAGATTTAATTAAAAATTGAGGGGCAACATTTTTACACAGAGGGCGTTGGGTGTATGGAACGAGCTGTCAGAGGAGGCGGTTGAAGCAGGTACTATAATGACATTTAAAAGATATTTGGAAAGTACATGGATAGGAAAGGTTGAGAAGGATATGGGCCAAACACGGGCAGGTGGGACTAGTGTAGATGGGGCATCTTGATCGGTGTGGGCAAGTTGGGCCGATGGGCCTGTTTCCGCGCTGTACGACTCGAAGTAAATAAATACCCATTGTCTTTCTAGCAGTTCTAGAGAATTTGTGAAGAGCATGTGATAAAAATAATGGTGAGTCAGTCAACTCCTCATGCCTGTACTAATGGCCATTAAGATCATGGCTGATCATTTATATTCGCATCATATTCGGTGCTTTGCGACTCATATTGTCTCCTCAAGTAGGGTGGCGCAGCGGTAGAGTTGCTGCCTTACAGCGCCAGAGACCCGGGTTCGATGCTGAATACGGATACTGTCTGTAAGGGGTTTGTACTTTCTCCTTGTCACTGCGTGGGTTTTCTCCGGGCGCTCCGGTTTCCTCCCACACTCCAAAAACGTACGGTTTATAGGTTAATTGGCTTTGGTAAAAATTGCAAATTGTCCCTAGTGTGTGTAGGATAGTGCGAGTGTGCGGAGATCGCTGGCTGGTGTGGACTCGGTGGGCTGAAGGGCCTGTTTCCGTTCTGTAGCTCTAAACTGAACCAAATATTGGTGAGTCAGTTGCCCGTACTAATGTCCATTAAGAGGATGGTTGATCATTTATGGTTGCATAATATTCTGTGTTGCACGACTCTACGACCCCAACTAAATATATTGCCTCCTCAATCACGTATGCAAGGTTTGCAGTGAGAGTGAAAACACTCACGTTTACATTGTGGGGCCTTCCAGCTGTTGCTCCATTTTCCATCTTCCCTGCAAACAGCCACAGCCTGATGATCGGGCTCCAGTGTGAAGCCTTCATTGCACCGGTAGTTGACTTTGCTGCTCATGCTGTAGTCCCTGCCGAACACCGAACCATTGCCAGGTGTCCTTGGAATACCACACTTGATCGCTGCAAGATAAGAAGCATCTTAAATTTAATTCTAAATCAGTCCGAAGAAGGGTCCTGACCCGAAACGTCACCATTCCACATTCTCCAAAGATGCTGTCTGACCCGCTGAGTTTCTCCAGCATTTTGTATCTGTCTTTGGTATAAGCCAGCTTCTGTAGTCCCTTTTTATCACCTAGCCACATTCCCAATAGATCCTGCCTGACCTGCTGAGAGAATTCAGAAATCGGAGATGCAAAGGAACTTGGGAGTGCTGGTGCAGGGCTCCCAAAGAGTTAATTTGCAAGTTGAATTGGTTGTAAGGAAGGCAAATGCAATGTTAGCATTCATTTCAAGAAGGCTAGAATTCAAAAACAAGGATGTAATGCTGAGGCTCTATAAGGCACTGGTCAGATCATATTTTGAGTATTGTGAGCAGTTTTGGGCCCCATATCTGAAGAAGGATGTGCTGGCATTCGAAAGGGTCGTGAGGAGATTTACGGGAATGATCCCAGGAATGATGAGATTAACATATGATGATCGTTTAGAGACAGTGGACCTGCACTCGCTGGAGTTTAGAAGGATGAGGGGGACCTCATTGAAACTTACCGGATAGTGAAAGGACTGGATAGAGTGAATGTGGAGAGGATGTTTCCATTAGTGGGAGATTCTAGGTCCAGAGCCATAGCTTCAGAATAAAAGGACGTGTCTTTAGAAATGAGACGAGGAGAAATTTCTTTAGTCAGAGGCTGGTGAATCTGTGGAATTCATTGCCACATACGGCTGTGGAGGCTGTCAATGGATATTTTTAAAGCAGAGTTTGACAGGTTCTTGATCAGTGAGGGTGTCAAAGGTTATGGGGAGAATGGAAATGAGATGGAAAGATAGATCAGCCATGATTGAATGGCAGAGTAGTCTTGATGGGCCGAATGCTCTAATTCTGTTCTTATGAATTATGAACTTATCATTTATGAATGTGAGACGACTGACAACATGTGAGTGGAAGCCTGTTGAAGCTCTGAATTATTCATCATGGCTTCTTAAACTCTGTGTAATCTGCTTCGGTTATGTTTTTATTCCAGTCATATCACCTACATTCCTGGAAGATGATAAGAGTCAGAATACAAAACAGTTTTAATATTCAGAAACACAAATTAGATCCATTTCAGAAAGTGATTTTCACATGAGGCGTATGAATAAAATTGTCTGTGCATTTCACACACCAGCCTCCCAGTCACTCGTTGCGAATGTTTCAAAGGGAATGCAACATTTACCAAATCCATTTTCTTTCTGCTTCCCTTGGTTCTTATGCTGTTACTTTCCCTACCTGCTTCCTAATTTGACACTTATTCACTTTTTATCGTTCTGTTTCTTTCCTACTGGATAGGTTGTAAGAGACTTTGTGGTGAATAACAGGAGTCTAGATCAGTGGTTCCCAACGTGGGGCGTACGCCCCACAGGGGGGCAATTTGATTTTTAAGGGGGGCAATTGAGCGCGACTGAGGAGGTCTGGGTCCAAATTTTCGATTTTTATTTTTTAGGATTTTCCATCAGGTAAACATATGTAGTTTATGTTTCAGATGTTATTTTGAGTAAATAATTTTTTTGGGGTAAAAAAGGTCTTTATTGTGTAGTTATTACATAATCACCGCGCAATCGCTCTTCATGCACGTCGCACAAAGCGCGCGAGGTCATGGGAGTTCACTTTTTAAAATAAGAATTATATATCACCACATGGGGGAGGGGGCATCAGGATTTTAGAGGTGATTAGGTGGGGCATGGCCAAAAAAAGGTTGGGAACCACTGGTCTAGAGAGTGCTGTACAGCAGAGGGATCTAGGAGTGCATCTTTACTGGGGAGGTGGGAAGGGAGGAATGGGGAGATGGGGAGGGGGGGGGGGAAGGAGAGGAGGGGTGTTGGTTTAGAAATCAACTTGTGAAGTGGCACAATTGAGCGATTCTGACCTCCCATCCACCCCATTGGAGATCTTCTCACTATCTTTAATTGGACTTTACCTTACATTAAACGTTATTCCCTTCAGCAGACAGCTTGATCGTAATCATGTATAGTATTTTCGCTGACTGGATGGCACACAACAAAAACCCTTTTCACTCGATACATGTAACAATAATTATCAATAAATTCAAACAATTGATGAAGAACTTTCAACACAACTTGTTGACATTTTTATGCATCAGTATTGGCAGGTGTCTTCAATTCATCCCTATTCTTAATTTGGCTTTAGAGTCAGTTAACTTTCATTTTTTCCATGAACAGAATGTGAGAATTCAGGTTGATTTTGCCATTCAATTAGATCTGGTTGATCAATACCTTACCTCCCATCACTCCAGATTCCTTTCCAAACAAAAGAAACAAGAGCCTACAACAGGGTCCCGATTTGAAATGTTTGCAGATGCTTCTTGACCTGCTGAGTTTCAATGGCATTTTGTGTTTTGCAAATAAAAATGCCAATCTTAGTTCTGGGATTTTACATTTAAACCAATCCCAAAAGCATTTTGATACGTTCATTAGTAATTGGAGCAGAATTAGGCCATTCAGTCCATCGAGTCTACTCCACCATTCAATCATGCCTAATCTATCTTTCCCTCTTAAACCCATCCTCCTGCCTTTTCCCCATAACTTATGACGCACTAATTGATTTAGAACCTATCAGTCTCTTCCTTAAAAATACCAAATGACTTAGCCTCCACTGCCGTCTGTGCCAATGAATTCCACAGTTTCACCGCCTTCCGACAAAATAAATTCCTTCTCATTTCCTTTCTAAAGGTACATCTTTTGATTCTGTGTCCTGTGATCCTAGACTCTCCCACTAGGACCCCACGGTGGCGCAGCGGTAGAGTTGCTGCCTCACAGCACCAGAGACCTGGGTATAATCCTGACTTCGGGTGCTGTCTGTACAGAGTTTGTACGTTCTCCATATAACTGTGTGGGTTTTTTCTGGGTGCTCCAGTTTTCTCCCACACTCCAAAGAAGCACAGGTCTGTAGTTTAATTGACCTCTGTAAATAATAAATTGTCCCTTTTATGTGTAGGATAGGGCTAGTGTATGGGGACCTCTAGTCGGCACAGACTTAGTGGGCTGAAGTCCCTGTTTCTGTGCCGGATCACCAAACTAAACTAACGTATCCACAACCATGCTAACCAGGTCTTTCACTATTGGGTATTATCACTATTTTCATGCCAATTGTTTACTCTTCCCACCATCTCTTGGGTGATAAAAGTCTATATGACAATCTCGTGGATTGTCTATATCTATGGGACCTGTACCTGAAACTGTAACTGGTTATGTTTCCATAGATGCACTCTGACCGTGTATTTTCCTGCTATCTTCACTTTATTTCACATTTCCCGCATCTGCTGCTATTTTTTTAATTTTAATTTGCTTTCATCTACTCTATAGATTATCTCCCTTCTCTCCAGCTCTGATCTGTTCTGTACCTTTTCATACCCTCTCCCCTGACTCTCAGGCTGGTGGGGTCTCAACCTGTAACATCACCTATTCCTTTCTCCAGAGATGCTGCCTGTCCCCCTGAGTTACTCCAGCATTTTGTGTGCTGTCTTCGGTGTAAACCTACATCTGCAGTTCCTTCCTGCACATCCCTTCTCTCCTTCCTTTGCTTGGGACTCCTCTCCAAAGCCCCTTTTGAAAATTGCTCCAAATCCTTACATTTAAAATTTAAATCAGATTGCCCATTAATATTGCACAGTTAAGATGTACAAGCCACACACATAAACCGACTGTGCAAGCATATAGATTTTTCTTTCTCCCCGACCATTTTTCGAAACCGCCTTTATACCTCGTCAAAAACATCATTTCTGCATT